>NW_005187602.1:392977-395514 GCF_000239375.1 Pundamilia nyererei
ATGACAGAGTTTATATACTGCTGGGTGGGTGCTTTGATGTTACTGATAGTGAATTTTATTTTATTCATAAGATTAGTTAGTAGAGTTACCAATCGTCCCGTAAAAAGACGGAATCGTCCCGTATTCAGAGGAAATATTACGCTTATCTGGCTTATCATAGGAAAAATGAATTGAGACTGTGTCTTTATTAACATTATTACATGTACCAACCACTGTCAGCTTTGTTTTGAGAAGCTACTGTCCCAGTTTGTATGAAGTAAGTAGTCCTGCAGCCATTGTGGCCTTCTGACACATCTAATACCACCTGTGTCCCTTGGTTTCTCTCAGCAGCTCCTCCTTCTGGCTTCATTGTATAAATTTACACGTTCAGTTTTTTCTACTTTCAATTACTTTAATTGCTTCTTTGAGAAGAATAAGGGCTGTTTATGGAGCAGTCAAATGATTGCCTCGTGTGACACCAAAGAAAGCGTAATGCCAATGAAATATTTAATAATCAGCTACCTGCAGTTATAACAGTACCCAAATGTACTTTGCAAAATATGTTTGTTTGTTTTTATTCACACAGGCTTCCGTACCATATATGCAAAGAGTAAATTAGTAAAGGTAAAGATGAAGATGAATGTGATTTCTGAGGGTAATCACAAGATTTAGCTCTAAGATTATCTATAATCTCTGACCTTCAGTTTTCTAGCCACTTCCACATGGTTGTCATAGACGAGGACATCGGCAATGAGGTTCTCCCTCTCCTTGGAGAAGGACAACTGTCCCTCTGTGACATGTGGCTCAACAATTACCTTCAGCAGAGTGTGAGGACACCTGGTCCCATCCCACACCTGGGAAAATAAAAAAAACATGATATAAGTAATGAGCACGACACACATTTTTGACCTGATAAAAGCACAGAAACATGCAGGTGATGCTCATCTAGTCATCTGTCACTCTAATTTTGCAGCATTTTGCAGCCCGTACAGTCTCAAAAAGCTCTATGCCTGAATACAAACATGGTGCCTAAAAAGCAGAAGCAATATCACACTGTATTGGAATAGAATCATGAAAGAATCACAAAGCCTGAACAGCTATTTGAAAACAGGCATTACTAAATGGAACAGAGAAAGATTATGCATGGTGAGTTGTCACTGGCCTCTTACAACATTAAGGTTCTGGATTTGAAGGTTCTGGTCAGGTGGCACCAACACATGATCCCAAGACTACAAGGATGCAAGTATTCTTCCACCAATTGTCACTTTTGGTGTCTGAGTGAAACACAACATTCCACTGACAGTTTTGATCTTCTTTTTGATGAGGTTTTCTTTTCTTTATCAAATAGCCTGCTATAATTTGAAAAACATATTTTCCTGATTGTATGTGTTGTTGCATAACAAAAGACTCTAGAAGTGGGTGAGAGCTGACTGGCAAGAGCCTGGCGTTTACTGCCAAATCCTATTCAAATTTATCTCCCCCATCACTGGCAGGAAACCAGTCACCACTTACAGCGTAGCTTCTGTTCTCAAACCTGAGGTGTAAAGTAAAACACATCAGTAGCAAAACAAAACACATGAGATCTCTTCCCAGTTGAAGCCACAAGATTACGGATGTTAATTCACGTGGAAAACAAAGGTTAACAAATTCTTTCAAAAACATTCACATGGCATTGAAAAGTGCTTTTCTTCAGGTTTCTTACCCTCAACAAGGTGCAGGTGGTATCAACAGGGGCCTTGGCCAGCAGCTGGCAGGTCAGGTCAAAGTAAGCTTTGGGCTGAACAGCAGACAGCGGGACTGTGCTGGTAACTGAGGCGAAGAGAGCCTGACTGGCAGCCCAGGATCGTAGCTCCTCCACCGTCCGCTGGTCGTCTGGGTCAAAGTGGAATGAACGGCTGGATGTCCGCGGTTCGACCGGTGCACCTTTCACCCCATCAAATGTTACCACAGAAAAACCAAAGGTGTTGACCAGCGTGATGGACTTGTTGAAAACTTGAGCCTGTGTAGACAGATGTAGAATTATTTATTACATTTCACATGAATAAAGATTATTCATCAATACATTAATATTACTATTTATTAATAGAGGTGATTTTGCAATATTTAATTCTCACCTGAAAATTTACAAATCAGTAGGGCAAAATATAGATACTAAACACACTAAATGCACTCTGCAGTCTTGCACCTTAACTCTGTGCATGCGAACAATGTCTCCATTCCGAAAGATTTTGGGATGGTCCTCCAGTTTCTCACAGAAGATGGTGCAGCCAATCTTTTCATTAGAGTGGTCAGTAATCTTCAGGCTAGAGCAGAAATCTGTGAAAAGAGAACTTTATGATATCAGAAAAAAGTGTCTAGTCTACCATAAAAACAATTCAACTGGTTCAAAGACTAGGACAGTAAGCACCAACACTTGTCTTCTTCGCCTGTCCCTCCTGAACCTTCCTCCTCAGTGTGTCAAATGTTAAGCTATTCCTTGGGCTTTTTTGGTAATGATACTTCTAATGCAACCTGGCTTTAGCTTTGGAGGCCAAGCTCAGTGAACTGAAGAAACAGCT
>NW_005187602.1:396771-398807 GCF_000239375.1 Pundamilia nyererei
TTAAATAATTCTTTGAGAGAGACGCAAAAGTGGATGCTCAGAGGGCTTCATAGACAGGTTAGAGTGAATAAGTTCATACAGGACAGCAAACCTGTTTCTGAGCTGCAGATCACGTGGTCGGGGAGATGAAGAGCTTCTGTTTTTAATGCCAGACATTGCCACAAACATCGATAGAAGATGAATGCATTTTTTGACGAAGGCTACTAAGGAAACAAATAGCCTGCTGAGTGAAGCTACTTAAGTAGCAACTAGCATAGCTTTATCCACCTTATCTTCTGGTTAAAAGTCCAACTAAACTCTGATATGGGTTCCTTACTGACCTGTACCACGGCTCTTAAAAGGCTGTTTGAAGAACACCACTACACCATACACATTGACAACAGATCCAGCTTTCAAGCTGTCCAGTTTGGCATATGTGTACTTTGGAGCCTTGGCTGAAGAAAGCTGAGGAGAAGCAAAACTGTGTTAAAACACCAATATGAGCATGTTAACATTCAGCCACAGACACGCCGACAGATCATGTCAATTCTGCACTGATAAATTCTGCAACTTAATACATGTCCTGTATTTGAGGTGTTAAATGCTACTACCTACAATTATACAAAAACAAGTATCTGTTCATTTCTGACATCTTCCTTGTGCTCCTTTAATATTTTGTATTATGACTGAAGACAACTGAGCAAGTCCCAGAAGCAGTCCCTGTGAACAGCCATCGTTGAACAGAGGGGATGGCTTAAGATGCCAAAAATCCAGACTTTCTGTACAAAATCAGCTTTAGGTTTTAAGGCTTCTGAATATTGTCATTTAGACAATTAAACAATTAACTGTGTAATTTGAGGGTTTTTTTTAAGCATTTTGGCTTTAGCTAAAAATATACTTATTATTATCATCTGCTGATTTGTACATGTTTTAAGCCATTTGTGAAAACAGCAATAGCAAGCTTTAAGGATTGGAACTGACACAAGTTTAGCAATTTCAATTCCATTACAGATATCACTGATCGATTCGATTCCTTATTGATTCACTTATCGATTGTCATTGTGTTCTCATTAACTGACCAAGAATTTCAAGGAATTGGAATACTGAGAACCGGTTTTCTGCAAGACCCGGTTCACTTCCAATCCCTAGCAAGCAGTTATTCAAAGATCGATTTTTAAAGGCTTAAAGAAGCTGTTAAACAATGACAAATAGGCAGACACAAAAGTCTGGGGACATCCCAATTCACGGAAGGGTACGTTAGGACAGCCCTTAAATGACATAAAGCATTTTGACAGCTACCAGACCTCCAAGACACACTCCAGCAATCTCTATAACTAAACAGGATAGTCATTCTGACCTCAGCAGAGACTGGGGATCTCCTTTCGTTGGCTGGTGGGGATCTGGGGTTAGGAAGCACTGGACGCAACACCTAAAAGGAGACAGGAGAAAGAGGTGAGGTGAGGTGCTTTAGTGATTCCCCCCCCCCTCTACATTATAAGGCCTTTTGTCAATTTAAGACTAATAAATGTTTAAGATGATTTTGAAGACCTTGTTGGACGTCATCAAAATGGATTTTAATGAACTGTTAACATGACTTTATATGACTTCTATAAAGTTTCCTGTACATCTCCTTGGCAGACATAATGCCATGTGATTTGCAATGCAACAGCATTAAGATATACGGCAAATTTAGAGTCACCAGGTAACCTCACGTGCATATCTTTGGACTGTAGAAGGACATGCAGAACAGTAGTAGTCACATTAGTAAAGCATGTGTGATTAAATGTTACTTGTTAATAACAGCAAATGTAATGTTTTAGTTCAGGGGTTGGCAACCCTAGGCATGCGTGCCACAGTTGGCACGTGAAGGCTTAACTGATGGCACGACCATGGCTGGACTGGCCATCGAGCATACCGGGCATTTGCTGGGTGGCCCGATGATTTTTATTTTTTTTTTGTAACAGTATAAACAAAAAAAGGTGGTGGATTGGCCAGATGCTGGCCGGTGTGTTGTTTGGTGGTGGCATCGCAGACCTTCCACAGATTCAGTAAAATTA
>NW_005187602.1:401472-402257 GCF_000239375.1 Pundamilia nyererei
GAAAACACAAGATTAAAAAAACAATAACAGGAGAAATCAGGAATTTAAACCCAGAGAGCTGAGAGACAAATCATGCAACTTTTCTTCCAGAGGGAGAATTGGAGCAGCAAATATTGCGCCCTGAGAGACTTTTGTGTTGGGAGCAAGACATCAACACATCCCACAAATGATAAGCTGGTGAGAAAAGTGTAGATTGTCTTTTGTTTGGCATGTCAGCTACCCCAATATGGCTTCAAAGCCTCCCCTCAGGGCTGACAAGGGGACAGCAGATACTCTGAATAATCATGTTACAGAGACACAGCCTGACAAAATCTTTGGGATATATGGCTGAGTGCAACAGCTCAAGCTGTGATCACTTCCAGCCTTTAACAAGCTTTATGGGAGCTTTGAGTTCCATGAAAATGCTACTGTGAGGAAACCAAAAACATAGTGATATGCAGCTGGGGAGGATTATCGTTGATGTACTCAATGTCTCTGCCCTGGACACAAACAAATTCAACTCTGCAAAAATGTCACAGATGTTATACAGTACAGTATCATAGCAGACTGTCACAGTGAGCTGGAGCAAAACTGACAGGAGCTAACCGAAATATTTTAGTGTTACACTTGAAACGTGAGGAACTAATCAGGTGAACAGAACAGAACTCACCATTAAAGTCTACTCTTTAAAGCTATTTAAAGTGTTAAAATCCAGTCTTTAATATTACCAAATGGAGACATGTCCTGGAGACATGACAAGTCTTTGCTCTTTGCAAATATTTGTTATTACAATAAAATAAAATTCA
>NW_005187602.1:404059-412596 GCF_000239375.1 Pundamilia nyererei
GCAAATCCCAAACCCTGCATTTAAGTGTTCACTAAAGACTAATAACAACTCACTAATAACAGCTAGAACAGCTCAAATAAAACCAAAGCCAAATCTTTTTGATCAAAAATGCGATATGGCTTGTGTTCCTTAGACTTCGTGAAGACATTTGATGTGAACATTATTTTAACATTTTTTTCTAAATGGTGTGATGAGCCTCCTAATCTATTTTGTTAGGTTATGTCACTCATGGAAGGAACGAGGAATTTCTAGCCAACTGGTTGTCATCAGGAGCTAATAATAAAGGCCATTATAAAGCACTGACATGTTTTTCTCTTGCTGCTCCTCACATGGTAAACAGCCTCCCAGTCTGATAGACCCTCAAGCAAACACCTCACCACTGTTTACTGATTTATGACCCGTTTCTACCTTTTGCAAATAAAATAGTTAATGCGTAACTTAGTTGTGTGGCCTCCCAATTTTGTTGCAAAGTAGAGCCACTTGTAACACTGGAAAAAAAAAGTGCTGACTGGAAATAGCAAATATACAGTTAAATATTTGGACACAGATCCCTTTTTTCTCATTTTGATTCTGTACATTAACACAGTAAATTTTAGGTAAACAACTCAGATGCAGTTGCGGTTTGGCTTTAATTCAGTGGGCTGGACAAAAAGATTGCACCAAAAATGTGGGGAACTAAAGCAATTTTTTAAACACAATCCCTTCATTTCAGTGACATCACCAGATGTTGGGTTTCGTCCTTTCTAATGCTCTGCCAGCCTTTACTGCAGCGGCTTTCAGTTGCTGTTTGTTTCTGGGCCTTTCTATCGAAAGTTTAACCTTCAACAAGTGAAATGCTCAGTTGGGATCAGGTGACTGACTTGGCCATTTAAGAATATTCCACTACTTTGCTTTAATAAACTCATGGGTTGCTTTGGCTGTATGTTTTGGGACATTGTTCATCTGTATAATGAAACTCCTTTATCAATTTGACTGCATTTAGCTCAATTTGAGCAGACAGTATGTCAGACAGACACCTCAGAATTCATTCAGCTGCTTCTGTCCTGTGTCACATCATCAACTCTTTCATGCATGATTTATGATAACCTCATCTTTAGCCATGAAAAGATGAATAATTAGGGATTAAATAACAATAATTAAAATGAAACATGTCATATATCTATAGTAACATTAAACGACCAGTGGATGGCAGGGTATTGAGTGACACATCAGTGTCCAATGTAGTGGTTTATGTACAAGTATACCATCAACACTGACACAAGTACAATAAAAACAGTCTTTGAATAGCTGTCCACTGTAGTGACCGCTATGCATGAAAGGGTTAATAAACACTAGTGTCGATGGCAGCCATACATGCCCAAACCATCGCACTGCCTTCGCTGTGTTTATGATGTGGTATGCTTTGGATCGTGAGCTGTTCTACACCTTTTCCAAACTTTTTTCTTGCCATCATTCTAGTAGAGGTTGATCTTGATTTCATCTGTACAAAGAATGTTTTTCCAGAACTGTGCTGGCTTTATTAGATGTTTCTAACAAAACCACTCCTTAGTTTTTCAATGTAAATAATAGAGGTGGGAATCACCATACATCCCACGATACGATATTATCACAATACTTAACGCACGATACGATATTATTGCAATTTTTTTAAATATTTTGCGATATTCAGATTCTGTACATAAAGGTAAACTTTATCAATATTCATTTTATCTAATATCAAAGTCTCACACTCAGTCTTTCTCTCATTTCAGTCAGTTTTATTGTTGACAAACTTGAACGGTTTGTATTACAGTCTAGTCCAACTTAACTGAATGCAGCCATCTGGTATAGCTATTCTGAACTATGCCATTTATGAAAACTATGCAGCCCTTTCAGCAACTGAGGAATTTGAAAGTAAATTAAAACAAAATACACGCCGTGTAATAAATACTCACAAAGAAAACGGCGGCTGTTACAACTTATGTCTAAAAATGTATCGTTTCATGCATCGGTTAAAACACTCGACTCCAGCTACATGACGCGCAGCTGGAAACACTTCCCGCAAGTCGAGCTGCCCGAGATTCACAGAATTTACAGAAAATCTTAATTTTTTGTGATTTATACGTTATCGGGACGATAGAATTCTTATATCGGGATATGAGATTTTGGTCATATTGCACAGCCCTAATTCAGAGACCTACCCCTTGGTTGGCAGACTGACTGAAGTTCTTGGCCAGTGATCCAAACAAAACAACATTGACAGATGAGTTCTGAGATGAGCTGTTCAGCATGGAATCTTCTTCTGGAAAACATCATACGAATGTGTTAAAACTGGAAAGGATAAGGGCAAAGGTAAATTCAAGGGGTCGAGTTGCAGGGGCTGCAGTCTAAGTACAAAAGCCAATAGTCCTTGGCTATGCCTGAAACACCACATTTATGAGGCATTCTGGAGGTGTCCTAATCTCATGATCAAGCCACCTCAACTTGTGATGTGGAGGAGCAGTAGCTCTACTCTGAGCCACTTACAAATGGGCAAGCTTCTCACCCCAACGCTTAGGTTAGTCCAGACACACTTTGAAAGAAACTTATTTCTACTGCTTCCATCTGCATTGTTTTTCTTTTGGTCAATGCCCACAGCTTGCGGGCAAAGGTGACAGTAGTAACACTGATCAACCTGTAAATTCACAGCTTTGCTTTCTGCTCTTTACCAAATTCATATAGTTGCATCAAACCATTTTTCAATCTTCTGTTCCACTCTTCCTCTACACATGAATAGGAAGCTGAGATAATGTATGTGGACTCCTCCGCCTGAGGCAGAAACTTCAAAACCCTAAGTGAGCAAATCCACTCTTTTCCAAATGAGAACACTGAACTCAGGCCCAGTGAAAGATGAAGAACATGGGTCTCATGGTAAAATTCAGTTGATAGTTTATATTATGTACAGCAACTATAGCTAGAGCTACACTATTAGGCTACTTGAATTGCTAGTTATAACTAACACTGGGAAACTATTGTAATAGATGCCTAAAGAGGGTATACTAGTTCTCTTTGGTGTGTGCGATAATAAACTAAATTTCTTCGTATTCTGAATCGACTGCTGGACAACACAAGAAATCTGTTTAGTCAGATGTAATTAAACAGTGTCTTACTTAAAAACAAATTATAAAATGAAAAAAATAAAATAAAACGCAAACACTTATATACACAATGTCGAGTGCAAAAGTCTCTCTAAACAAAACTAAATTTTGACATGATAACCAACCACCACATTATCATAAACACATGGAAGGTAATGGGAACCGTAAGTAAAGGCATGACAAAACACACACATATTTGAATTTATTGACGGACAGCTAATACTTGTTTAAACATTACCTTGGATGACCATCTTCAGGATAAAACTGTCATTGTTCAATGGCACTAGCGGCCCCTTGTGAACCACTTTCCCCTGTAAATTGAAAAAAAAAAAATTCCTGATGTGAAAATGAACTCAAAAGCATTTTGCTGTGACTGACGTTCTGCAAAATTTCCTGTCAATATATCAAAGCCAAATCTGAAAACCAAGCAATGTTAATAAGACCTTGAGAAATGGGCCAGAGGACAAAAGGTGATTGTGCTTATATCACTGCTGTGCTCTAAATCATGAAAAGATGGGGACTGGAAGCTAGAAAGTGAGAAAAATGCACTCTGAACTTGTCACTTTATCTATATACATTTCAGGTCTTATTTTCTTTAATTCTAATAATTCCAAATTATTTCTCATTATAGTTGACTGTTGGCAGAGTGCTATATCAAAGCATTTTGATTGAAACATGCCTGGAAGAGAAGTGTGTGCTAGGAAAAGGTCAAAAGGCAACAGAGATGATTTCAGTCTTGACAGGGTTGTCAAGAAAAGTCAATTCAAGAAACTAGGAAGCTTCATAAGTAGTGGACCGAGGCTGGTGTCAGTGCATCATGAACCACCACGTACAGAAAGGGGCTTCTTCAGGAAAGGAGCTACCACTGTTGCATTCCTAATATCAAGTATCTTTGTAGATTTTGTTTCTAAATCAAGGTCCTGGAGTCTGGGTGAAGATTGAAGAGGTACAATTTACTTTTATCTGAAAAGCCTTTGAACCACTGAGCAACAGTCTATTTTCTCATCTTAGAGTCCAAGGTGTTTGAAATTCAGTGTCAAAATTCCACAGTCTGTGATGATTTGAGCTTTATAGAAATGCCAACTTTATTTTCCAGCAAGACTTGGTGCCTGCCCACAGTGCCAAAACTTCTACCATATCTACCATGTTGTTACCCTGACTGGTCAGCCAGCTTGCATGACCTAAACCCCACAGGGCCTCTATGGAGTACTGTCAAGAGGAAGATGAGTAAATGTCAACTTCAAAATAAAGAAGAGCTAAAGGCCGTTATCAAAGCAACGTGGCCTTTAGTAACATCTCAGCTGTGCCACAAGGTAATGGCACACCACACTGAGGTAGACATTTGTGGAAAAGGAGTCCCAACCAAGTAGCAAGTATATAGATGAACATACAGACAGCTTTAGGGTCACAATTTAAAAAAGAACAAAAAAAACAAAAACATTGTCATTGATGTTTTTTTCTTTTCTTTTTTTTCGCCTGTCGCGTTTGGCTCTTTTGCCATTGGAATTATTGTCTAAAGGCAAAGAAAGATGCCCAATGGATTTACTTTACCAAATGGACCATCCCAGTCTTGCTGTAATGGTCTATTTGATTCACCTTTGCTTTTATTGATTATTTTTATTTTATTTTCACTTGCTAAACACGGGACAGATTTCACTGGGGAAAAGAAAAGGGAGAAAGAAAAAGGGAAAGAAAAACAGCGGGGAAGTGTCATTGATCATTTTGAGATTAAAGTTGAAATGCTATTGAGAAAAAAGAGAAAATGTAGAGATTACAGCTGTTCTTCCAACATAAGCCGCCACGGTTACATTCTCTGAGTTAATCTTACTTCAGAACCAGTTTTAGTAACAAGAAAGGAAATGATTTCTCTTTTAGCACACAAACATATTGTAGTGATCAATATATGGACGTTGAAAAGATGGTTTAAAAAGCTGCGCCTGGTCAGATTGGGGGGGAACACACACACACAAAATTAGAAGAGAGAATTTGTCCAAAATGAAATGGCTGGCAGTGGACAGATGCAAGGCTATCAATGGTTACACCTTGTGCAATAAAGAATATTTATGTTGTATCACAAGACGACTGATCAATTTGTTTCACTAACTCTCTACACAAGGCATTTTGTAGAGGCTATAGCGCCCCTGGCAGTTTGGCTTGAAACAACAACAACAGTAATCTATGCATTTCGACTTTTTTTAATATAGCATTTTTTCTTGAAATAGAATTACAACTTTACAACTCAACTTTAACAACTAAACTGAATTTATTCTCAAAATGATCAATAATATTCTTTTCTTAAAGTGGCCCTGATACTCCTTTGTAGAAATTTGACATTTCTATATTGTAATCCATTTCTGGTTTATATAAGGAAATATTCTAATAATCTGAGATACTTGATTTTTGATTTTCATGAGCCACAATCATAAAAATTTAAATAGATATAAAACACTGATATATGCACATATGAATAAATTCAGATGCAACTTCCAGGTCAAGTCTATTAGTTACATTAATACACTTTCCAGAGTTAGGACTATACATGCTTTGCGCACAAACGATGTCAACTCCTTTATGTAATCTTTAAGATTGCAGGTTTTTATACTGGGTGAGTCTGGGTGGTTGTATTTATGGAGTTAAAGCAGCTACTTGGAAGGCTGGCGGTTCAATCCCTGCTCCAGTCTGCATGCCTTAGGCAAGATACTAACCGGATGCATTCATCGGAGTATGAATGTTAGACAGAATGCAATGTGATGTAGAAAAAAAGTGCTTGTGACAATGAGAGATGCTCAGGTAGAGTAGAAAAGTGCTATATAAGAACCAGGCCATTTACCATCATCACACAATGTTCATTCTGCTAGAGCAGTACAAAGCCATTATTGCTTGGGACACACAGATCTTATTTGTGTACATACACACACACACACGTTCATGGGCACTTTATATATTTTGTTTTTAGGCTTGCTGTAACAGACCTTGACTATTTTGTCTGTGACATCTGTGCTGGTGGTGATGAGAGAGATGGGAATCCTGGTCAGATGTGCTGGTATCTGAGGCCCCGTACCCTCCAACAGCACATGGACAGGCATGACATCAAGGTGAGACCTGAGAGGCTGAGATAGAAAAAATTAAATAAAATAAAAAAGGACAAGTTTAGTATAATTCCAGTCTGCCACCAATCCAGTTGACAAAAGTAAATGTCAGCAGCTTCAGACCTGAATGTGTCATCCGCCCAAGAATATAGAACCCGCAGCAGCTGACAGACACTGATCCACTGTGTGATCAGTTTGTTTAAAGTCTGGTTGAACCTTCCTCTACCACAGACAACTCATTACCTGAACATACCTGTGACAGGTACCACCAGATCCATGTCAACAGTACAGCAGAAGGATTCAAATCTTTTAGGCATTTCAGAGAAAAACCCAGGAAAAGTATTGGCCCTGTTCATAGCAGGTAACATGCTGCTTCATGTCAGAGCTGGTTAGTTTTATCTCAAGCACATTTGACTGGCGAGTCCCTTGGTGGTACCCTAACCAAGAGAGGACAGCAAAGCAGGAACAGCCTGCGAGGCAGACGAACTGTTCAGCAGAGCGTGTGCTCAACTGCTCAGTCAGGTGGAAACTCAACAAGGGTAAAAAAACACCATCAAATAAAACTCTCTGATTTAAACCCAAGGGGTGGAGCTTGAGGCCTGAATTAGTGTAGGATGAGTGATTTACTCATGAGTTCAGAGCTGCTCTGTGTTCACAGGCTCACCTACACCTGTAGGTTCATCAGCCTGGCCTGTGGCAGGGCTACTCATCTGGCAACTCAGTTCAAACTAGGGGTGGGGGAAAAAATCGATACTGTGTAGTATCATGATATTTTGTTTGCTAATAATGTATCGATACAGGGACAGCAGAAATCGATATTTTGTTACAAAAAAAGTTTTTGTGGACTGGAACATGCTCTGACTTCAGAGCATGTTGATCCTTTTTCTGAGCATAGTTCAGAATAGCTATACCAGATGGCTGCATTCAGTTAAGTTGGACTAGACTGTAATACAAACCGTTCAGTTTGTCAACAATAAAATTGCAATAATATCATATTGTGCGTTAAGTATTGTGATAATATCATATCGTGGGATGTATGGTGATTCCCACCTCTAGTTCAAACACCAAAAAATAGTCCATAATTTTTATTTAACTGGTTAATGCTGCACACCACTACAAATCATGTAAAAATATCAAAGAGTAAACTGCGCGCTCTTCTTTATGGCGTACGCAAGGTTTACAAGCAAACTCTGGTATGCAAATAGCGGATTTTAGAAGTCAAAATGGGTTGAGTTCATAAATGCATTTACTTGTTCCGTTTCACACCCATTTACCAGCAACGTCAGGCATCATATACTCACATTGGCAGTTATTTTATCCTTTGCCACAAAGCTGAGCAAACTTTAAGCCAGGACCCGTCCAGTCTCGCGAGACAAGGAGTGGCAGCTGTGCTGGCAGATTTTCAGCTACTTTTAAATGGTAAAATTTATGAGGGGGTTGATGTTATTTGAGTTACTTATTTAGCACTTTCAACTAGAAAAAAAATCTGATGTTCCTAAATCTTAGCCTGACAAATAACCTTCATACAACAGACTTAAAAACAAATAATGTCCACAAAGCCAACCATTTTTCAAACCATAAAACTAAACAAATGAGTAAAATTACTCTGGAAAACCAAACTGGATTGAAAATAATATTTTAAAACAAAATAAAGCCTATCAACAAATGCAGCATCACCTCTAAAAAGAACAATAAAAGTCAAGAGGAGATGTTCCTAAAAGTGATTACTGCCTTTACTTTTCTACATAAACTAAATGCATTTAAATAGTTGGTTGTTTTTATTTCCTACAAATGAAAGAACAGGCCTGCAGCTTTGTGATGAGTTCATAATGACAGCTGCATACAGCTACTCTTGTTAGTCATCCTCAGTCTGCTCTGACAGGAGGAGGATTCACCGACAAAGAAGCAACACAGAGGCCACCAGCCGGCTGCCAACAGTCAGCTGCACCGGGACAACAGCTGATCCCTGCCAAATGTAGGAATTGCCATCCCATCTAGACAACAGCCTTCCTATTGCTCAGAGCATCACTGAAAACCCCAAACATGAACCACCTAATACCAGCTCACCGCTGAACCATAAACAGAGTGTGGCAGAAGTGCATTGGAGACATGACTGCTGGGGTGGGAGGATGCTCAGTATTCACACAGTATAATATAGGTACTGACTGGCCCCCCTCATAAGCCATTGTGATTTAATGAAGTATGACTGAGCCAAACACTGTATCCTATAGGGGCTTTTATCAAGTTAGGAGCCGTTTTTGAGTGCTGAGCACATGAAGTGTGTTGACAACAATAGCAATGAAAGAACACAGTTTATAAAAATCACTTAAAA
>NW_005187602.1:412616-416931 GCF_000239375.1 Pundamilia nyererei
TGACTGGCCCCCCTCATAAGCCATTGTGATTTAATGAAGTATGACTGAGCCAAACACTGTATCCTATAGGGGCTTTTATCAAGTTAGGAGCCGTTTTTGAGTGCTGAGCACATGAAGTGTGTTGACAACAATAGCAATGAAAGAACACAGTTTATAAAAATCACTTAAAATACACTCCAGTAGTGAGTCACGGGCTCTCTGTGGACATGCAGGGAAAGACTGGACGCATCCACTCCTGCCAACTTACATAAAGATTCTTTTCCACAACCAAAATCTAAATTAATTAAATAAAAAATAACAGTAACAATCATTTTTCACTACACATTGTATAATCTGATACCAGACACTGAATTGCTGACTTGCTCTAGTTATTATTTTTAAATTAACAATGAATCAAATGGCCATTCGTCACAAAAAAGTAAAATAATTTTTAGATTCTTTAGTTCTCCGAGCTTTATGAAGCTTTTTAAGTCCCTTTTAGCCCAATTTTGGTATAAAGTGATATCTGTCTCAAAAAAGCTGCAATTGAACTAAAATGATCTATTCAAGAACAAACAGCAATCTGATGATTAAAGTGAACCATCTAGCACCTCCGTTCAGTATTTTAAGACTTAAAACATATTTTTATTCATTGGCATTTGAGTCTGTCTGATTTGCCTTTATCAGTTTAGCACCTACTACAATGCATTTGATTTCTTTCTTATCACTTCGTTCATTTATTTTTATCCATTCTGTCTTTTGTATAGCACTTCGGTCAGTGAGTTGCGTTTAAATGTGCTTTATAAAAAACAAATTTGAGCATCTGTGTATAGAAATGAATACTATATTAAAAGTGCCAAGCCTCAGCTTTAATTTATGTAGCTTCAAATCACTATTTAAACAGCAGTGTGGCTCATCCAAACCATTTTGAAATAGACACACTCACTGCATGCACAGGTTATTGAGCTGGTAAATAACCTGGCATGAGACAGGTCAAGGACATCAAGGTCAATAGACAGAAGTATTTCTAGATGGAGGCTAGCAGGTTCAAAAGCAGCAGACCAACCTACGCTTAGGTGGCTATACCAGGGTATCTAAAAATCTCAACAATATGATTTACAATATAGAGAAGCCCTTTTAATTCATTTCATATTAAACATATACAGTGATGCTGTATATTAAAGCAAAAATAATGTTGGAAAGCTATGTGCTGGGAGCATATAGACAATACAGCAGTAGAAGCAGTTTTCCTTTCCTCTTTTTTAAAGAAAAACACAGACACACAGTCACACTATGTTGTCTTTTTAGAAAGATAACAATGATTCCATTAATGTTATCTTCATTTGACTTTTCTGATATCTTTTTGGGCCTGCTCCTTATGTCTGTGGGGGAGACAAGCTAATTATACAGAGGAAGCCAAAGCCAAAATGCCCTGAACTATATACATACACTTGACAAAGTCCCTAAAATTTTATATACACATAATTTTTAGTTTTGTTGGTTTTAATACTTAAAATTGTTAATTTCTTCACTTTCATCAAGCTGCAGCCACATGAAAGTAAAATGTCCTCACTGTCTCATAAGCATGTCCAGCAGCAGGTCACAAGACACACACACCATGCAAACTATGGCACAGCGAGTGGTCACCACTTAAAAAGCCTTGGGGAACTTGACTTTTCCTCCCATCAGGTGGGTAAAAAAGGATGAGTGAGCTCTTTTGCTCTTTCACAAATATTTAGTGATAAGACCAGGTAAAATGTGAACAGTTATTCATTGTTTGCTACAAATTTAGATTCATTGTGGTAAAGAGGGGAAAGGGACAGTCACATATATGTGCAAGTTCATATAGGCGCACTCCTGCTTTTGTAAATACATTATCAAATTATCAAAGTTTCTTCTTTGAGAATGTTTTATTATTAGGGACTACCACTAACTACTAAACTGCCTAGTCACTATTCACTTTACTCTCTGGTGGCTGCAATGAAGAAAAGCGAGCATGTTATTATTCTGAAGCTTGCCCTGTGCTTTATGAAAAATATTATTCTGCTGAAAACAAGACATTATAATGGTGTAGATGTTAATGAAAATTCCATATCTAACCTAAAGGCCTAGGTCAGTGACTCAGAGTTTTATAGTCCATGTAATTTTAAACAGTTTGGACCACTCTCTCATAAGTCATCAGTTCTTTTTCTTAAAATGTAGGGACAATGTAAAATTAACAAAATACAAGGTAAGTACTCAATTGTAATTAAATAAGTATAGAATTTCTTATAGGCTGTGTTTACATTTGTAATTCCATCAACAGTTGTTCAAATCAGAAAGAAAATCAGAGAATAATTACCCATCTCAAAAGTAAATAACCAATACAATAAATGTGCATCATAAGGCACTTACAATGTAAGCATTGTCTGTTAATAGCCAACACATGCTTCTGTAAAAGTAATCAACTTCAAATTTTCCCCAATGTGAAACTTCTGCCAAAGGGAGTCAAATCCGATAGATGGCTGAAGTTAGGAAGATGCTGCCTGCCACACACCTGGTGGAATGTTTTGTAAGCAATAGTGCATTAGTTAATAAAATGCTAATAACAGAAACAGTCCGTATCCTGGAGAAGAGAAATGTCTTCCAACTGAACAGTCATATGTCATAAGTCAATACAACAGTAACACACCACTCAAAACACAGTAAATCAAGTGCATCTTAAAGTGTCCATGAAACACTACATGTATTAAGGCTAATTTACACTATGAACCCCTACTCTAAAAATACTCTCATCAATTTAACACTGTCCATGAAGCTAGGATTTAAAAAAGGGTTAAATGTAACATTTTTAGAGCATCTGTAGCACCAGTTTGTGCCAGTATTGAATGTGACATCACTCGGTTGGTTGTTTGCTGCTAATATACTTAGTTTATCTTAACTAACTTGTGACAGAACAATCAACTCAGTGAAAAAGACAGAAACAAACCCCAAAAATTAACCCCCCAAAAAAGGGGGACAGTGTTGAACTTCAGCTTGTGGGTCCTGTGAACCACTAGCGCACAACTCGCTCAAACAGCTCTTGTCCACAGTCCTCATTTAAAATGTCTATAAACAAATATATACAATATAAACAAACCCAAATATTGTGGTTAACAGGTAGATTCTCCCCTTTCAATGCAGCTAGCCAACAATGAAGAACCACTTACTGCTAAAGAGACAGAATAAGCAGACAGTATATTCTTGGTTTTTAATTTAACAGTCATCGCTGCTGCCAGGAGCAGCAGAAAAGGTAACCTCTAAAGAGAGCTTCTTAGTTAGAGCTTCCTTGTTTCCACTGAGTCATCAGTTCTTGCACAAGTTAGTAGTATTAATTTTGACAGCTAATGTTAATTTAGTTTTAATGATAGTCTTTTGACTAAAGTGTCATTTGGTTTTAGTCATAATTTAACCATCTAAATTATTTTAGTATTTCTTAACTAAATATCATAAAGCTACAGTAGTAGCTACAGTAAAATATAACAGTTTAAAGTCTGTTGTGTCTTTACCAGTGAGAGTTGCTCCAAAAGGTTTAAAAAGTGTCATATTTTCTTTTTGGTTTTTTTTTTAAACACACCACATTCGAATTGTGTACATGTGTTTACTCTTCCCTTCCTCCCAAACATTCAAATTCTGTCACGTTTTCATGACAAACAAGGAGCAAAGGAGCATAGCTTTCCTCTCTACAAGAAACAAATGCAATTTTTGCACCTTTACTTCAAGAATGCCAGTACGCATAGGCTATTTTTCAATATGCATGATGAGAGGAGCACAACATTTGCAAAAATATATAATTCACTTAAATTATGGCTAATAATCAATGTTTGGTTTATGTCAGTGTTTCATTTTCCCTGAGCGAAATCTGTTTGCCTGAGCTTAAAGTTAAGATTCATAACTGAGTATTTTATTTAATTTTTATGTCTCCATGGAGAACTGTCAGTATATTTGCAAATTAATTCTTTGGAAAAGACCAAATTACATCTTTTTAATATTTAGTCAACTTTATTGTTAATACCTACTGTTTAATGTAAGTTTTGAGAGTCTAGGAATAATAGTATAAGATATAAAGTAATTGTAACATTTGATCTGTTTCTTTTCTGTTCAATACATAGTGTGAGCTATGTATACAGGTCAAATGTGTTATTGAGAGAGATGAAGTTTATCCTTCAGTCCTGTAGGGACTCTTAATGCTTAACTGTATGAAGTTTGTTAGACACTATGAAGTAGAGCTGGGCGATATGAGATTTTTTCATATCACGATATGTTTTTTTCATTTCAGGCGATAACGATATCTATCACGATATAAGCCAAATAACTA
>NW_005187602.1:418111-419713 GCF_000239375.1 Pundamilia nyererei
TCTCTATCGAGTAAAAGTTATATCGCGATACATATCGTTATCGTTCTATCGCCCAGCTCTACTATGAAGCAGATCATAGATGATATAAAAGAGCATATAATTCTATGGATGTTAGAAGGCAAATTATAATAATAAAATAATGGTTATGAATAAGACTAAGAATAGGTGGAGGTGTATAAGATTATAATTACATGTATGTTACACAAATACGTATGTTACTTGAAAATGAATAATGATTATTCAATATTTATTTCAGTATAGTGGCATAAAGTTCATTACCATCTTCTAAGATCACACCAATGTAAATAATGAGTCTTTACTGAACTCTTTCCCAATAATTTCACATGGATGGCTGTTTTATAGCCAAGCATTTTGCCAACGTGATTAAAAACACTTTCCTAAATAAACTGTTTTTAAAGAAATCTAGTGATTAGGCGTATCAGAGGAATTTCTGTAAGTATTGATCACAATAAAATTAAGGGGGTGGCAGTAAAAACACACTGTGAGCTGAGCAGAGCTGTGACGTCATCAAGTACTCCCCGCTTCCAGTTGTAAAGTTTGTGTAGAGTCCTCGGAAGTCTGGACTTCCAAGTGAACTTACCAAGTACAAACTTGCCTACTTGGGTATTGACAACGGGCTGTTGTACTGTAATATTATCTTCCGTTCAACTAATGTCACAGGGAATTAAGTTGTTAACGAGGTCGTTAGCTAGCAAACACTACCACAAAGACTAGCAGCTTTGCTAGCATCCAGTTTAACGTGAACCCATAACCAGTTTAACACGAACTCATAACCCATTTAGCACTTATTTAAGGAAAATTAAAGACTTCTTATTGACCCTGCAACCTGATGGATTAAGGTAGAAAACAAGGAAAAGCGAGAAATAAGTTCTGTTTTTCAAATAACCCCAAACCAAACTCCACTCAGAAATGCTTCAATTTAAATTTTGCTGATCTGGACAACAACGCAATGAAACAGAAAATACTATACATATATTTTTTATAAATATATACCTCGTACTGGGAATTTCGGATAATATTAGACACATAATGCTGCACGTTTATGGCTTAAACTTTGAGAAGTTGTGGACACGCGGAAGACAACGAGGATCTAAATAAACTTGCTTTTCTTTACGTAAATAATACTACTAATTTAGATGTCGGTCGAACTCCAGAATGCAGTCTGCTTGTTATTAAAACATCTGGGCATGTGCTGTGTATGATGTACGTATTTACAAGTGAGTAAGAAACTAAAACGCTATGAAAACGCAACACACGCTTTTTCATAAGTACAACGACGTCAAACGCCCATCGAACAAACTATCTGCAAACTAATTAAAGTTAATAAAAGAAAATCCGAAAACGAATCTGAAGTAGTCATTATAATGAAAGAGCATAATACACGCTGTCAATAAACGTGAAAAACCTACCACAGCAGTTTTCCCTCGCTTGCTTTCGAATTGACAGGCTGATTCTGCTACGCGCATGCGTAGAAAATAACCCAGGGCACTGCATAAACATGATCAAAGACGTAATGCTTGAAAAAATAAGAAAAATCAAAATCAAAGTCAGTTTTGAAATGCAAATAGAAAAACGTTTTTT
>NW_005187602.1:419733-424256 GCF_000239375.1 Pundamilia nyererei
AAAAAAAAAAAAGAAAATCAAAAATCTAATTGTGTTTAAACTTCACTCTCTTACAATTAAAATACAAGCTGCTTTCAACACTCAAATTGAAAATTAATAATTCAAATGACACTTTATTCCAATTTAAACATATCAAAATCAAATATTTTCAAGTTATGTGAAAGTTAAGGGATACAAATAAGAAAAGGCAGGAATAAGTGAAGTGGAAGTTATAAAAGTAAGTTGAGCATTTGATTTTCCATCATCACACTCAAGTCACCTTCTCCACACATCCATTCTGCAGTTTCCTTACTTCAACTGTTTTGTGTTTTGGCTTGGTCCTGTAGTATGATGTAAGTTCGACATATCTAGGGTATCTTTCCGATACATCCCAAAGTTAACATCCAGGTTTCTCCTGCATGTGTACATGAAAGGAAATGCAAAGTGAGCTCTATGGGTTATTGGTGCAAGAAGTAGGATAGAAGTATAGCTCAAAAGATGGAGAAGGAGGTATGAGAACTGCAATAAGATGTGGAATAGAAGATTTGTCTTCTGAAAAATCTGATACTGAAGCAAATGACTATATTTCTTTCTGATAAGGGAAACAGAAAAACATTAGATGGTACTGAAAAACCCTCCTACTACATGCACTAAAAGGTCAATAATATGTGCTGTTTTTCAGGTTGCTGTGTTAGCCAAAAATGTTATTAAGCTAACCTAAATCTAAGTGAGTAGTTCTGCTCGCTAAATCTGAACGAACTGCAACTGAAATTTTTTTAAAAGCAACAGCATCTTTGAGCTTCTTTGTTTTTGCCAGAAAACGTCTCCTGGCTTTGCAGAAACTTTATTTTGCAAAGCTATGTGTTCACAGCAAAGTGTTTGGACAGTTTAAGTGTTGCTTGTGGAACAACATTAATTAAATAGTAAATAGACTGTTTCCTATGTAGTTTTCCTAGGCAAAACTTGTTTCATTCACCCATTCAAACACATTCATACAAACACTATGCCTTATTTTCTCTCTCCACTGAGATGCTTTCTATCAAGAATACTTGGCATGCAGACTGGAGCAGCCAGGGATAGAACCACCAACATTCCAACTAGATGACCTCCTGATGCGCTACAGGCACTCGATAAATAATGATGTTAGGTAAATTTAAATAACTGTGATGTTGAAACACAAACACATACACTGCAAAGCCTTGTGTATGCATCTCAGCTCAGCAGTCCACCACAGGGTAACGGTAAGTAAAGCTCTATAACAGTTTTATTACTGTCAGTTCAACACTAAGAGGCAGTTTCTGGAACAGTTTGGTCCACAGCACCTACATTTAGTGTGAATACGTTTTTCTGTGTCATGATCCCTGAGTCTCACTTCCCTGCTTCTCTGTGTTGGTGTTTGTGCACATTGTACTTCGTTTTGGGTCTCTCTGTCTCTCTGTCTCCCTGTCAGCAGCTCACCTGTCAGTAATCAGCTGTCCTGACTCACCTGCTGTTCATCGTCTATTCGGCTGGCTACTCAAGGCTTGAACAAAGATTTAATCATTGCCAGTTCCTTGCATCAGCCAGTTCTCTCTGTGATTCCCAAACCTGTGAGCCCTTAGAAGCCTGCGATTCCCTGATCACCTCTCTTAGATCTCAAACATCTTACAGACACAGAAACAAAACCTAACAACTAGAAAAGGATGACTAAATGAGCAAGAAATAAAAAACGAAACCATGAAAAACCACTAAATCCCAGAATTCCAATAATCAAAACACATAGACTGGGCCTCCAGACCCAGCACCATGGCAGTAATGGTTTAAGCATGGCATTTTAAAGGCCTGTGGCCCAGTAATGAGAACAGACTCATCATATTTGTAAATTAATATGATCAGTCCTGCCATTAATTCATGGTAGGACTTCTTTGAGCAGTCTTGTAGGAATGACGTCTAATAAACATGTTGAGATTTGGAGGAAGTAATTATTGAAGTTAACTCAGTAAATCAAATCAGTTAGAAAGAGTCTATGTAATAGCAGTACTGAAAGTAGCTGTACATAATGATATGTCTGTCAGATGGTTATAAATCATTTTTTCTCAAATAGTTACAATTTTATTTGTGAAGAAATTCATGAAGTCATTGCTGGTTAAGGTTAAAACCGATCTACTGGCAAATTGAAGGGGGGCTAATTTTTCCTGAGTGGTACACAAAAGTGAAGTTTTCACAAGAATGCATTATACATCAGTAATGCAGTCCTTTTAAAATGTGAAGAACCCCCGGAAGCTCAAGAGACACTGAGAAGAGAAATAGAAAAGATTCCAGAAAACTCTCTGCCCTGAACACAACCATCACCGACTGTTAAATGCAACAGTCCTCTGATTTATAATATTTTTTCAAAGCTTTACACATCCAAGGTTTGATATTTGAAAATATATCCATTTCCTCCTTTGGGATTGACAGGTCCTCACACTTATTCTGTGACAGTCTGTTATTTCATTCAAGTCATAGCAAACATTTTAGAATAAGGCTCAGTCAATACAAGAAAAACACAAGTATCTCCTCTGACCACACACCAAGTGGACTTAAAACCATTGATTAAGCCCTTATTTTAAGTCCCTCCATCAGGGTAATAAGGCTGACATTCTTGTGCTTTGTTAAAAAACTGACATTTGACTGAAGACAGTCAGTTTTATTGCGTAAAGACTGTGCATTGGCATGGATGATTGTGACAGGAGGGATCCTCCAATGGCCTTGCAACTGAAGTCTCTGTCTCACTCCGTGTCTGCCCCTCTTCCATTGATTTAGTTCTCCAACACCTAAAAAATCATACCAAAAAATGTTGGTGGCTACAGTCACCATGTGCTCCATGTCTGACGTTGTGGTCCCATAGGAACAAAAGGGACTCTATATCAGAGAAACAGAGGATATCTACCTCTCAAAAAGTGATAAATCAGTCAATTTTGTGTTTCCTTATGTTCATAAGGTTTCTGATATCACTCTCATCTTTATTATTGGTTTTCTGTGGTTTAATTATTTGTGGCACTAATCTTAGTTCCTTGGCTTATGAGTCCTCTTGGTGCTTTCTTTCTGTGCCCTTGTCTGCCTTCCAGAGTCCATGGTAGTCTTTCTGTGTCAAGTTCATATGTTTGAGACCTTGTCTCTATTTGTTTTTTCATGTTTTATTTTGGTAATACGTTTCCTATATGTTTAGTGCCCAGTTTTACTTACAACAGTATTTAGTATTCCTTGCTCCTGTGAATTCTTCTTGGATTATTATTCTCCAATAAAAAGTTTTTGCGAGCAATCTTGGAGTAATTTTTTAACTAGAATATGCCCTTCAATAAATGTGTAGGACTGCTTTCTTACATTTATGCAATATCTCTAAATTAGAAACTGGAATGATGCTGGAAAAAGTAGCTCATGCATTTACTAGTCCTAGGCTTGACTGCTGTTCATTATTACCAGGTTGTAATTTAGGCTGACTGAGAGGCTTTCAGTTGATCCAGAATTCTGCAGTGGGAGTAATGACAGGGACAAGAAAGAGAGAGCATATTTCTCCCATATTCTTATGTCATTTCTTTATTGGCTCCCTGTTAAATCCAGAACACCAGTTAGGACTATATCATCCTAATAGAGTACTTTGTTCTTGGACTACAGGCATACTCGTGGTTCATACAGTATATAACAATAGAATGGAAAGCAGATGCAGGAAAGGGATTGGACTCAAACCCGGGTCGCTGCATTTCAGCCATTTGGCAAGTCTTCACCTGCTTACTCAATAATATTGCTTAAATCAAGTTATTCCAGAATTCCTCTTGGCATCCAACTTGTGGGGTATATACTCCAAAATAATTCAACATCAATCCATCCAGTTTCAATCTGTCTAACTGTAACAATTCCAGCTCTTCATAAATCACAGACGCTCATAAAGCTTGGCTTTTCACGGTTTATTCTGCAGAAGACATAGAACACACTTAACATGTGTCTTCTGGTGGTACCCGCAATTGTAGCTCCCTCACATAACAATCTTTTCACTTCCAAAAAACTCTTCATTAAAGATTACACTTCCTATCTGCACCATGGCCTGAATCAACCTCTGATGCCCCTGGCTCTGCCTGGGTTTCCTGCCATTTCTCCCTGATTGTGTTTGTGTTGGTTCTTTCGCCTTTTGAATTAATCTTGTTGTTTTAACTTCTGATGCATTATCTTTTGTTACATTAAATCTTTTGTTTGCTCAACTTGTCAGTCTCTGTCTTGTTCTGCATTCCAGTCTACTTTAAACCACTCATAACCACGGGGCGACCGTGGCTCAGGGGGTTGGGAAGCGTATCTGTAACCGGAAGGTCGCCGGTTCGATCCCCGGGTCTCTGTCCTGGTCGTTGTGTCCTTGGGCAAGACGCTTCACCTACCGTCCACTGGTGTTGGCCAGAGAGGCCGATGGCGCGAAATGGCAGCCTCGCTTCTGTCAGTCTTCCCCAGGGCAGCTGTGGCTACAACTGTAGCTGCCTCCACCAGTGTGTGAATGCGAGAGTGAATGAATAGTGGCATTGTAAAGCGCTTTGGGT
>NW_005187602.1:424925-428677 GCF_000239375.1 Pundamilia nyererei
AATAATACATTTTATTTATAAAGTGCCTTTCAAGACACCAAAGGACACTGTACAATAAGATAAAACACATAATAAAACAATGACACAATAGTTGAATAAGTATAGTAAGTTGAATAAAATGAAGACATCAGTAAGACAACTTCACAACTGACAGTGGATGGGGTAAACAAAGTTCTGCCTCCTTATAGCATGGTGAATAAAGCTGTTCAACAGTGTCATGGAGCAAGCACTGAGCCTCCGATATCTCCTCCCTGAGGGCAGTAGGCTCAGGGTGAGGTGGTTGCCAGCATTGCTGATGGCTCTGCTGATGAGGCTGGTTTCATAAATGTCTATTAAGGAGGGCAGAGGGACACCGATAATCTTGCAGACTGAGCCTTCTTGGCCAGTGATGTTGTGTCGTTGGACCATGAGAAGTTCTGAAAAATGTGCACTGCCAGGAACTGTGCTGCCCAACCAAAAGTGAGTTCTTTCTCCCCACTGTCACTATTGCTTCCTCCATTGCTGGAGGAATTGCTCCATTGCTCCATTGTTCTCTTTATCACATTGTAGGGACTTTATCTTTTAATACAGGGCATGTTGTTACAAGTGCTGTTGTGTAATGGTCAGAGGTGGCAAATGTACAGGCATTCTGTATGCAAGTACAGACACTAGAGTTGAAAAAATACTCCAGTAAAAGCACCTATTCAACCTTTTTACTCAAGTAAAAGTGAAAAAGTACAGGCTCTGAAATGTACTCAGAATAAGTAAGCAAAAAGTAAGTCTTTGATTTTCATTTCTTTGAGCTGTTTTTGTACAAAACTAAATGAACCATGCACTATATTAATGTAATAATATATAAATTTTAATTGAGTTTACATTTTTATTCTAATCGGTCTACTTAGCTTGAATCACCTAAGTAGAAAAAAGGCAGACAAAAAAGGAAAACAAAATAGCTCTTATTTCTGTTGCCTACATTGTAGAGAGTGAATTTGATTCTAAACAGAAAATTAGTACAGTTAGAGGTTAATATGGAAGTCAGCAGTTGGCAGAACCCTGAAACAGGTTGTAGTGGCTCAGCATGTGCAAAAGAATCAATTTCTATTATGGGCTCCGGCAGATTTTCTTTGTGTACATGCTGTGATCAGCTGATCTGGACTACTGCTGCCCTACTGCTCTTTGTGAATTTAACAAGATGTAAGCAGGTGTTTTATGAGTTGTCCTGTTCCATCCGCTACACTGTCAGTACACTGTTCACGCTGCCTTTATACCAAATAGTATGAAGTGGAATTCAGTGAATGAATCTAAGCACCATCAGCTTAACTTCAAATTCATCTCTACTATATTTAATGTGATCCAACTCTGACCATGAGCACCACAGTCTCTGTGCACCAGTCCAACACAGTGCTTTATTTTAAATTCTTAACATTAATGCACCTAACCAGTTTATCATGCACTAGACTGCAGAGTATTTTCATGCAAATTTTAAATAACATACTTTACCTTAGTTTGTTTTGCAGCATGTTTTACAATATGAAAAAGCATATTGTCACACGCACACACCCAATATCTATTTAAAATATGAGGACTTAAATGTAAACTTTAAATTTCAAGTTTTTTTTTATATCGCACTGAACAGTCTTTACCTTTGAAACTAACCTGTCTTCTTCCTCTCCTGTGCTGTCTTTCCTGCCTTTCTTCATCTCTGAGTGCAGTCTCATTCTCTCCCTGTGAAAAACAGCAGCTGCACCTTTAGGTGTGTGACAAACAGCACACACAGTTTGTGTTTGCTGGTGTTTGTTGAGCTGATAGAAATGTTGCATTTAGAATTATGCTACTTAGGAATTACCTGCTACTTAAAAAACATTATTCGCTTTATGCTTACTCCGCTTTTGCAGCGCTAGCTAGATACTGAAGTATGGCAACTGCAACTTATGGAATTTCTGGTGTTGCATCCAAAAACTTTCAAAGTTTAGGTGTGGTAGAGAGTAAACTAGCAACAGTTTGCAGTATTATTACCTCCACTGAATAGTCAGTGTAGTGAAATTGTTCTGTCACACTCAGTAATGGTTTTCCGGCATTAATAGCAACCCATGCCTACGACTTGGAAAAGGGTATTTTTCTGACTTACTGTTGCTTGTGACAACCGTTTTAACAAAAGGCTTGATTTGAATATATCTAGACAACATGATGGAGTTCAGCTCTTCCATCTTAGCATGAAGTGAAGACAACATGTTAGATGACAGCAGGAGAGGACTGATGACTAATAACTGAACTAAAGGCTCCAGTGCAGCTCCAGGCTTCATCTGCACTGACAGATTCAGGACGGCAACTTCGCAGCATATCGTAATCTTCATTAGTAATACTCAGGAAAAAATAACAACAACAGGAACTGCATGTTTTATCTTTGGTATCGAAGAGTTCAGGTTGTGAATATTCACATTTCATAATCTGTTTTGTCAGGTATAAAAAGGTAAAGGTAATGCTATGAAAACATCATATTTGCCCTGATTATTATCAAACAGGTATCTTAGCAAAGAGATAACGTCTTCATATTTTAATATATTAAGTACTTTTATAGACAGTTTGGTGGATTTACAGAAGCCATATATAGTGACAGTTTGCAGCTTCGTATTGATAGTTGTCAGGGTGACAGTGTTAGTTGTCAACACGTTCTCATCCCAACGTGAAACATACCGACGAATGTGACAAACCGTTGGTATGTTCGGAGGCAAGAGTGCCAGTTGGAATGAATCTATACATGTAAATGTGTTTTACATTCTGATCCTGAATCACTTTGGAAAATTCTATGTGATAGGGTTAAGGTTATACGTTTATGGTTAAAGTTACGGTTAAAGTCATGGTTATGGTCGCTTGCAAAGGGAGAAGAAGGCCCAGAAACAATAGTAAGAGATGTTATTCAGACTCACCTGAAACTATTAGAGGACACAATGAAAACCATCAGCTTCCGTTATAAACTTCACCATTAGCAACACTATCATAGATTCAGAAGGTTGATTTATAATACTTATACTAATATATAATATTTATATATTCAAAATATGAATTTATTTCTTGCCATGGATGAAATGTTGATAACCCCTCCTTTTTCATACCTTCTTCACTTCACTTTTTGATTGCTCTGCTACCACACTTATAATAGGAGGAAGTATCAGCTTAGCATTTAATCCATTGATAGGTCCAGTAAAGCACTGAGTCAGAGGTACTGGTAGTCTATAACCATTCTTAAACAGTACATGAAGCATTTTGGTTTTTACAATGCAACATTTTCAAGGATTGCAACTTCTTTTCATCAGTACACCTCTTACATTTTTGCTTATACTACTTTTCAGCAGCTTCATTATAACGGACATCCAAAATGCTCAGATTCATCCCATTACTATAATGTGATTATGCACCAGTGTCTCTCTTTGACAAATAAAAGGAAGTGGAGATTTAATACATCATTATTTAAAGAGCAAGATTTTCTTAACTATTTCAAAAACAAGTGAGTAACATACTTTGAAAACAGTGACCTGCCAAGAATGACATATGTGTTCTTTGGGAATGCAGAGTAAAATAGTATCTTATTGTTGAATTAAGAAAAAAACTCTTTAATATTAAAATTACAGCAAAAACATAATCAGAAGATGCCTATGCTGCCTCACCACGAGAACATATACAGTGGGGCAAAAAAGTATTTAGTCAGCCACCGATTGTGCAAGTTCCCCCACTTAAAATGATGACAGAGGTCAGTAATTTGCACCAGAGGTACA
>NW_005187602.1:429383-431850 GCF_000239375.1 Pundamilia nyererei
AAGACTAAACATGTTTTTAAAAATTCCTGAACTGAATGAGTTACCTCTATTTTATAGTTATCTTAAACTTAATATTAAGGTGTGCTGGCTTCCGTAAGTCTTGTTCAACTTGTCCCAAAGGGTTTTTTTTTTGGAGAGTATTCAGTTCAATTTTATTTTATTTATCCACCATCAAATCACAACAACAGTTGCCCGAGGAAGACCCTATAATAATACTACAGAGAAAACCCCAACAATAATACGACCCCCTATAAGCAAGCGACAGTGGAAAAGAAACACTCCCTTTTAGCAGGCAGAAACTTGGGCTCAGGAAGGGGTGGCCATCTGCCATAACTGGTTGGGGTGATGGGAGGAAGACAAGACAAAGATTGAAGAAAAAATAGTCAGTGCATCATGGGAATCTCTAGCAGCCAACGCCTAAATATAGTTCAGCCTTTTTCTTTTCCTCTCTTCTCCTCCATTTATTGGCATGAACATATCTATCTTTTTAGTTCCACTGACTTTTCTGAAACAGACAAAAAACAAAATAAAACATGGGACTATATTTAGTAACTCAAATCCTTGTTTATGCATATGAACACAACAAGGTACTGAATGTGTCTTTTATTTGAAGGTGTAACACAAGCAAGTTGGTGTCATCCCACCATCCTACCTGTGATCCGCTGGTAAATTTCTGAACAATTAAAAAAACAAATTATTTGCTGAACCTGTTTAGGTGTTACTCATCACACTTATCTGTCTGCAGCATATGTTATTCTTGGCTTCTGCCTCTTTCTGAATTCATTACTCAAAAAGCATTCATCCCATGTCAACCAGTATACCTGTATGCCCAGATACACTTCACTGTTTCCTTTCTATCCCCGCTCTATTTACACGGCCCACACTGCTTGTCTGATGAGGAAGGCCTTCAGCCAAGAAAGACTTAAAGTCTGTGCTGCTAAACATTCCTTAACATAGAAATATCATTAAAAAAAGATGTTTAAAGGTAAAGCATTAGTGTAAGTTGTAAACTCAAGTTTATTGCTTGCTCTAATGAGTGGACCCACCAGCTGCAACAGGAGTATTAAGGTAACAAAATATTTACCCCCCTGAAAAACAACTCATACTAAGCAGAAAGCAGGAACTTATTAACTAATCATTATGGCAGAAACACAGAAAACACATCAAGAGGGAAAACTCGATAAAACTCAATAAAGCCCCGCTTTCCCCTCCTGAGTCACTTGATGGTTTGCCAGAATTGTTTCGAGGCAGTTTGAAAGTCTTTTATCATGGCCTCACCATTTTTGATTCCGCCACTGCCCAAGCCACATGCTGCTTAAGTGTCTAGAACATAAGGCAGCACATCTGATGATACAATTACACAACTGATTATCGACCTATGGCCTAGGGTGTTTTGGTGCCATGTGCACTTATGGACACAAACATGTTTTTCATTATGGACTAACTGTGGTCTGCACAGAAGTCCAATAACAGAACAACTCAGGCAGGCTGTGCCTCTCATTCACGCCCCTCCAACTGTTGTTGCCCATGTGACCATTGAAATCTCAGTACAACATCAGAGTCTCCAGGTGGAGCACCCTTAAGCACCCCATCCAGGGTCTACAGCAAGGATGGATACTCTGAACGGTCATTCAGTGCAAAAGTGCAGACGACAGTCAGGACCTGCTCCCTGACCCGAAGGCGCAGGGAACAAACCCACTAATCCACTGGGAATAACTCCAACATACAGACATAAACCTAAGGGGATACCCAGCCCAACGCCTCTCACCAAAGGCAACTGCAGACTGGGACAGTCTCGCCCCTCTCCAAGAAACTGGCTCCAGTGCTTAAGCCATGGACACTTGTGGGCTTTCCAAGTAGGAAGAAAAAAGGATGCAGTATAAACTGTTAAAAAAAACTGTGCTCCAATATATTGAAATAAACAGGCTATTACTGAAATATAATCAACAGACTTAACATATAAATAACATACAAGTGCTATATAAACTATGATGATAAACTAGATCTAAAGGACACTTTCCTTCTTTTCCAGTCTTATTCATGTACCTTGTTGGTTCTCTTCTAAAATCCAGAGATCTGTAATGTTCATAATGTCTAACAAGCCTTCTACATGTCTGTGAAGGTTCTCAGTCATCCAGGTCATCGTTTCTTAGCTGCAACTATTTGAGCCAGAAACTTTCAAATGATTCATAAATCTTGTTGATTCCACTTCGAACACAAAAGCAATAAATTTACTCACAAATAGCTATGTCTTCATTCTGAGACTGTCCACAGATGCAAGTGGTAAAACAGGAACAAACAAAAAAAATCTGTTTAAAATGTGACTAAACGTTGGTCTGTTTAGTATGTAGAATTACTTGAAAAACTATTTAGACTGATATGACAGGTTTGTGCTGTGAAGTGAGATGACTGTTATTCTGTGACTGAAGGTTTGTGAGATGTTCTTATTAAGTGGAAACCACTAATA
>NW_005187602.1:441329-443860 GCF_000239375.1 Pundamilia nyererei
CCAAAATGAAATAAATAAATATATCATTAAATAATTAATGAAATGTGTCATACCTATTTATTTAATTAATTAATTCCAATTTTAATTAATTATTGCCACATTTAATTAATTATTTAATGGTGTATTTAATTAATTCATTATGGCAGTCCTGGCATTTTATATATTTGCAGTTCAGTTCAATTTTATTTATATAGTGCCAAGTTAAAATAATTGTCACGGATCTGGGTCAGCATTTTCAGTTTCTTGTATTTTGGTATATTTCTGTATTATGGTTTATGTTCTGATTCTTTAGTTATCCTATTTTGAATATTATAATTCTATGTTTCAGATTTTCTGGTTAAGAGTTTAGTTCTTAGGTTTTGCTTTTGTGCCCTCGTGTTTAGTGTAGGTTTAGTTCAGTGTCAAGTCTGTGTCTTTGTGAATTGTTTCTTGTTTCCTGTTTTACTTTAAAGGTCCAGGTCCTATGTCAGTGTATTCAGTTTTGCGTCCCCCCGTCTTGTCAGGCTCATCAGGTCCAGCTGTGTCCCCCACCTGTGTGTAATCTCCCTGTGTTCTTCAGTCTGTATTTAAGTCGTGTCAACTCGTGTGCTGGTCGCTGGTCCGTCTGTGTCTCTACCGTGTGTTCTCCCTACTGTCCACCTTCACGTGCCTCTGCTCACCCTCCTTCATGTTCATGTTCATGTTTGCTGTTTAGTAGTTTAGTTTCTTCCAGTTTAGATTATCTTTAGTTCCATTTTGTCACATTCACCTTGTGTTTTATTTTGCAATAAACCTCCTTATCATCCCAGCGAGTGTCTGCTCTTGTTTCCTCATTTATTCCTCAATACGGCTTACCCCATTAGCCGTAACAATAATAGTCTTCTCAAGGTGCTTATTATTGAAAGGTAAAGACCAAACAATAATACTCAGAAACTTTGTCGACAGTGGGAAGGAAAAACTCCTTTCTGTCCTGATTTTCATTAAGAAAATATTATTGTAATGTAACACATAATATGATAATATTTAAATTCACCATTGTAGAAGTACTTTTGTGGGAATGGGAAGGACTGCAAATGAAAACTAAATGAAAATTTCTATCACAGTTGAAGGTCACTTGAAAGTATTTTTGCATCTTTTTATAACAAATGAAACAGCACATATATTATATTAATATCTTTGGTTCATTCATATTTTTCTTTTTCTTCTGTGTTTTGAATCAGTACTTGTGTACTGAATAAACATCTGTGGTGTAGGAATACTGACTTTAACTTAGGGACTAAGGGAGTCATAGTAGAACACTTGGCAGCTTGAATGTAGGCCCAAGATTAAGATGCTAAGTGGGATGCAGATCTCAGCTGGAGGAAGACAACACATGCTCACATTTTCATACATATTGTGATCTCACAGATCTCATAGTAAAAAAAAATAAATGTAATAGCATTCAGAGATTGTGACTAGTTGTCTTTTCCAACTTGAACGTTCATATTTATGTGTGCTCAAATATGGCAGTTTGCGGGACTGCTGGGTATCAATCTGGGGAGGGAGGAACAATGTTCTAACTTGTTCTAAACCACACCCCCTCCCAAACACTATTCCTCCACAACTCACCCTTGCCCACTCACCTCACCAATTTGAGTAACCTCAATTTCTCAGGCCACTCACACACAGACTCTATTCAGACCAAATCTTTTTTCTTTGAACTTTGAACTACTTCCAAGCACTTTGCAATTTGTTCTCTGTTGTGTGGCTTTCTCGAGTTGCTTCATCAACTCATCTTGTTGGATGACATGTGGAGCAGCATGGGCTCAAGTTTGTGAAAAGTTTGAGCCCTGACCTGTTTGCAGTATTTGTAGCACTGAACTCCCTATAATGACGTCTGCAGACAGGTGGTAGGATGGAAAGAAAGAAAATGAAAAGGACCTACAGCTATCAGCACTGACGTGTCCTTGGTTCCTGAGCAGGTTTCTGTCTCCCACAGTCCTCGGGGTGTATTTCTGAATAAGCATGCTGCCTGGGAGCTATGCCGTAATGAAGAAAAATACAGCATTTCCTCCACAGCCAGAGCTAATGGTAAATAATAACAGGACAGCATGTGGCTCATTAATTTCAAGCTTCAACGATGGGTCATCTATGCCTGTAGGGAGCCCAGGGGGCCAGAGCTAATTATAGCCACTGCCCGGGAGGGAGATGAAGAGGAGGCTGTTAAAGCAAGAGAGTGTTTCCATCATGTATTGGCTTTATTATTCCTGAATGTGCAGGTGTGCCTCAGTGAGTGTGATTGCATGTGTCGTGCACATTCAGCAAATAAATACATTTTTAGTTTAGTTTGTCTTACTGTGAATAATATGCTGGGTATCTTAACAATACAGTAATTTAATTGGCTTGAAATGGATAACTCTTTGACCTACCAAATAAGATAAATCTTGTATATAAATAAGAACACACACACACACACACACACACACACACACACACACACACACACACACACACACACACACACACACACAAGAAAGATCAACAACAACTTTTTTTCGGATTTAGTTGCCACA
>NW_005187602.1:443880-455679 GCF_000239375.1 Pundamilia nyererei
TTTGACCTACCAAATAAGATAAATCTTGTATATACGCACGCACACACACACACACACACACACACACACACACACACACACACACACACACACACACACACACACACACACAAGAAATAACAACAACAACTTTTTTTCGGATTTAGTTGCCACACTCTTGGTGTCAGAAATATTGTGCTGTTTAACAAAAATAGCTTAGAAGTTGATGTAATTTTGTATCACCATTTCATAAAAACATATTCGTTTGCAAGATGGTGAATGTGTTCTGCGTTGTTTCAAATTTAGTCTTTGACTCAGCCATTACATAACGCATGTAATTTGTTGTGATATGCTTGTGTGATTATTATCATGTTAAAAGGTCAGCTTTCATTTAAACAGCATTTTAGTACATATATTCTCACATTGTCTCTAATTTACTAATATGTGTGTGGAAATATTCTTATCCTAAAATAACAAAGACAGCCTAAACGACTACAAAAAACCCAAAACAAACAACCAAAAAACAGGCAAAGGACGAGATAGTGTGTGACTGTGTGATCATGAACAATGATTAGGCTGGGATGTTATAGTATTACTGTATACTAGGGTAATTAGAAAATCAGACAGTGAGATCAAAACCACCAAAAACAAAACAAAACTGAAATGGAGATCACAGTTAGCTGACATCACTGAGCTAGATAATATTAAGTAGTAGACAAAGGTCAGTAAACTAAAAATATTTCAAATTTAGTCCCAGGGATAAAGGTGAGCCAACAGCATGGCTCATCCATGTTTGTAGTTTGTCATTTTCAGTGGCTCAAAAATAAGTGGGCAAACTAACATAGTTTTAAATAAATAAGGGTTGTTTTTATTAATAACGTTATCAATTTGCACTGTCAAGTGCTGTGTGGTTTCCCACACTGGCTGAATCTGAGCAGTGAGTATAAGACTACATGTAGACACTTCAAGAAACACTTACTGGCTCAGTTCCATTGGCAGCAATATCTGTGCCCATACCATAACATTGCTTCTGCCATGTTTGACAAATGATGTGATGTGCTTCCAATTATGGAATATTCCTCTCCTTCTTCATACTTTCTTTTCCAATCAGTCTGGTTCAATTTCACCTTGGTTTCTTCTGTCCAAAATGTTTCTTTTTCAGAAATGCTCTTTTAGTTGTTTTCTGGCAAAATCTAATCTGGCCTTCCTGATCAGAAAAGTGTCTTTAAGTCAACTGTTCAATTTCTTTTGAGTGTCTGAAAAAGGAGAACTATGTTTTAACTAGCTGTAATTCCAAAGCATGCACAAAGTTTGGTAAACCCCTTGAATTAAAGTTGAATGTCTATACTTCAATGATATATTCATTTAATGTGGCGTGCAGAGGCAAAACTGCAAAAATTGTGTCTAATACAAATTATTCAATTCAATTATATTATATTTATATAGCGCCAAATCACAACAGCAGTCGCCTCAAGGCGCTTTATAGATCGTACAATAATAGATACAGAGAGAGAAAAAAACCCTGTGAGCAAGCACTTTGGCAACAGTGGAAAGGAAAAACTCCCTTTTAACAGGAAGAAACCTTCGGCAGAAACAGGATCAGGGAGGGGCGGCCATCTGCTGCAACCAGTTGGGGTGAGAGAAGGAAAACAGGATAAAGACATGCTGTGGAAGAGAGACAGAGATTAATAACAGGTACGATTGAATGCAGAGAGGTCTATTAACATGTAGTATTATGGAGCTAATTGCCTCCGGAGTCATATGTAGTTGTACATATGATTCTAAGCTGATCCATTTTATCCAGCACACACTTGAGGGATCAGAATGGTCTTTTTCTGCTGTCTGTATGTAAAGAAATGAGTAGCTGTGTTTCCGCTTTCTTCACACTCATATATATGCATTAAAAAAAATTCTTGAAGTAGTCTTCCATGGTTTATAAATAGGCAAGTCAGATGCCTGTGTGATGCCAGTGGCAGATTTCTCATGCTAATCGTGAATATGATTTACATGCTGATATGACGAGAATACCAGTGAATGATCTGTGACCAGCCTTATCTGAGTATGAATACGTCAGTTCATGTTTGCACTGGTATTATGTTCAGTTCTATTCTGTTCCAAGACTAATTTTCAAAGCCATTTCTATTAAAAAAAGTTGCTGATGGTGAGACTTAAAAAGATTATTTCTGTTACTTTAGACACTTCTGCTACTTCACTAAAGATGGCATTTTGGGTTCAATTAAAAACATATTTTATTCCATACAGGCTCAAGTCATAAATCAAGAATGTGAAATGCAAAACTGAGAAGTTTTGGGTTTCTGTGTTCCACTTTGACAAATCCACATCTTAAAAGTTCTCTGTTCAGACTCATTTATTCAAAAATAAAAAATACCAAGTCAAAGAAGACATTTTTAATTATTTATTGTGATGTACACTTTCACTTACATGCACGACCAGTTTGATAATATGATTTAGTACATTGAGAGCATTTACCCAGCTGATGGTGAGACTGGTAGACAATTTTGCATAAAACCAATAAGGCAAGATTTCAGGATGTCCTAAAAACTTCCCGAAAAGGCTGCGTTGGTCCAAAATGCGGCAGCAAGTGTACTGAGTGACTATAAAGAGAGAGCATATTTCTCCTATATTTTTTTTCTCATTAGTGTTAAATTAGGTTTAAACCTTTCCTTTTTGACAATGCTTATAGTTAGGGGTGGATCAGGTGACCCTGAAAGCTCTCTTAGTTACACTGCAATAGGTTTATTGAGTGTTTCTTCTTTAGTCACCTTTTTAACTTATTATATGGTGTTAGCCCACAACTCTGCATGTAGTCAGAGGTTATTGTTAACGTCTGGCTCTCTTCCACAGTGTGATTTGTCCTGTCATCCTCCCATCATCCCCAAGTGGTCACCGTAGATGGCTTCCCCTGCCTGCACTTGGTTCTGCCAGAGGTTTCTTCTGTTAAAAGGGACCATTTCAATGTAGTATTTCCAAGGGGTCCAAATTATACCAAGAAAGTACCCCACACATCTATACACTATCTGCAACAGACTGAACTGTAAATACAATGCACAGGCATCCATGTTGTTTATCCCAAGTTCAGACCCGACCATCTAAATGTTGCAACCATTGCCAAAACTCAACAGACCAGGCAATGTTTTATTTCCAGTCTTCTATTGTCCAATTTTTGTGACCCTGTGGAAACTGTAGCTTCAATTTCCTGGTCTTAGCTCACAGCAGTGAGACTCAATGTGGTTTTTGTTTGTGTAGCCCTTTTGCTTTTTGCTTTTCTTCTTTTTCTTTTTATTTGACTGTTGATATAAAATTCCCACAAAAGCTGCTGCCTACTGATATTGCTTTGCTCTCCCTCTCACTGTGTGTAAAGTTTCCTGCACTGCCTGCCAATGGAGAGTTTTCTAAAACTTATGTCCCCACCTCACACTCTTACAATGGACTGTTTATCTTTGTAAACAATAGCCTATGTTAGAGAGTGTTCAAAGAGTCAACAAATGAATGGGTTGATGGTAGGTGTTTTATTCTCTGCAATACAGCTTTAAGACGACGATGTCTGATTGCAAGCTCAAAATAAAATGACTACTACTAGCCTCACAGGCTATATGTATTACAAGCACCATTAATACTAAAGGAAGCCAAGAAGTAACTAAACATCTTAGACACTGAGCAGGAAGATGCAGAAGGGACAGGTGAAGAGGCCATGCTGCTAGCGAGTTGGCTATGAATTAAGCTAAGCTAGCGAACCCTAAAGACAGTGAATGAATATTGTGAATATTGTATAATATTGTTGACATGAAAAAGACACTCACAGGTGTTGGTAACCCTAGATTTGTTTGGCACTTAATTATTAACAGTCCACTGGCATAATGTAGCTTGAAATTACAATTGACCCCAGAGTGGATAGTTTGCCTGAGGCAAGCTAGAATTTGCCTCAGATTATATTTGGAATGACCTAGTGCAATGGCAAATGTAGTGCAATGATTCTTATATAATCCTCTTCTATTCTACCTGAGGTTAGTTCATAGACTGCAGACTGTTAGACATGATGGATAGCATTAACAACCCGCTAGCTGCAAATAATCATGTGCAGTTCTGAAAGCGGTCTATGAGCTAACCTCAGCGAACACCAGCTAACAATGTTAGCTCGGTGGCCAGTAGCCTTCAGTAATAGGAATAAATCACAGGGCAACAGTACATTGATATTGTTGTAAAAAGCATGACAATATATTAAGTAATCCAAAGCATTCAGAATACGTTACTCACATTGAGTAACTTAACGGCATACGTTACAACTAAATTTTGGGGAATGTATTCTGTAATCTGTAGTGGAATACATTTTAAAAGTAACCTTCCTCACACTGCCTGAGCACTCACCACCAACCCTTCGGTTAGTAGATGGCCTGCTAACCCTCCTGAGCTACAGCCACCTCAAATAGTTCCAAATAGAAAAGATGGTGAGAGCAGTAAGTTGCAGTTACCGGTTCCAAACCAGCTGCAACTGAACCATTACTGCATCTTGTTATGTTAAGTATGTGGTAGGTTAAAGACAAACTGTAGTTCTTTGTTAAATGAACTGAATATGAATATCTCAAAGCAGGAAATACAATCTCTAAAGTACGTGTGAGCAGCCGAACCTGGTCAAACAGGAAATATTAAAACAGAACCTGTATAGAAATTTAGCTGAGCTGTTTCATCTTCAGTATTATATTCATTGTAGTTCTGTTCTTTCAGTTGGCTGCAAATACAAGAAATGAGAGACGTCCGGGGAAAGTAGTCTGGATGCTTCATCACTCAGACTCTACTTGTTCCTTTTTCCTGCCAGTACATGCAGAAATATTCATTACATGCACGAGGAGTTCTCTCCAGCAGCTTGTATTGATTCCCCCCTCTCTGATTCCACAGAATGTATTGATCCCACTGACTGTCTTTTTTGTATTGAGATGCACACTGTGCTGAATTTCCTGCCAGGTTGTTAAGATGTTGAAGGTCAAATCCAGTGTAGATAAAGTTACTGTTTCGTTCCTACTAAAATATAATAGTTTTTAAAATCTTTTGTGGATCTTGTGGTGTTGGCTGATTTCTCACATTTCCTCTATTGTATATCACATGAAAGTTATTCTCTCTTGCTAATGGAGGACTCTCCTTTACATGACCTTCTTCTAGTGAGTCTCTGGACAAATGCCCAGCAGGTGTTGCAGACAGGAACCATTTCAGTGATCTGCATGAGCAACTTTACTTAACTCATATTCACTAGAATGAATGATTTCATACGTTCTCTGTGTAAATACTGAGGACTACCAGCTGGTCTTTGTTACTAGAAGACAGCATAAATTGATTAAACTGAGATTAGTCAACTTTTTTCTAATGTCTTGTGGAAGCACAACTCTTTTTATCTTTGGGAGCACAACACTGAAACAACAACAAGGCTTCTGTGAGAGGCCCCAGTATCAGTATGGTATAAATATGAACCAACTTTAATGTCAGAAAAGGTAAATCAATGCAGTTTTTTTAACCCTGACAGAATATCCACTATACTATTACTACTATTAATAGAGCACTGCATTGCTGGAAATAAATATAAATTTAACTAACGAGATGCAGCATTTCCAGTATGAAAGATTACGCTAAACCTTAGCAATTGAGCTTGCTAACTGGTGGAATTTTTTTTATCTGTTATAAACAATAGAAAAATACCTGTAACAATTTTGACAAATAATCAGCGCATGTAGGCCCACTACTTGCAGGAGGCTTGCTGCCTGCACGTTAAAGTTTTCATCAACAGGGTTGTTCACTTGCTCCTTTGGGCCGCAAACAGGTTGTGACCGTGGTTTACACTGTATCCAGCCTTCTTGGAGTCCCTGGCTTTAATGGTCAGGTGGGCAATGGGGCAGTGAGACCTGGAGAGGTGTGATTGTATGTAATTTCGTAAATAAAAACTTTTACTGGCTAGCCACACTGAAAAAAGAGAATCCACCTGTTTGCTGTAATGCCCAGGTTTTTAGAGCACTTTATAAATGAGGTTTGTGTTGAGAAGAGTCTGTTTAAGTTGAGAGTGTTGATTTTTCCTTGTTGGGTCAGGTCAACAGACTCAGTGGCACAATCAGCTGGCAGAGCAGATGTCCATAAGATATGGTGAGCACTATTTTATGCAATAAAAGTATTTTTCCCAAGCACATACAAACACTTTATACATTCAGATTACCATATATGTCACAACACAAACATAAAAAAAATTTCTTACTGAACCATGTTAGGAATCCTAACATCCATCAGCAGGTCTTTAGGGAAAATAGGTTGACGTGTGTGTGACAGACCGAAAAGAAGCCTCCAGAGAAGAGATGCCATACTTTTTGGAGACCTTATTCACATGCTTTGGTTAAGAATTTCTTATATCACTACTTCTTACTGAGTGGATTACTTCATATTAAAAGGGAGGAGAATTGAAGCCCAAATGTAAATGAAGAAGACTGTAGAGTAGGGTTCCATGTTTCAAATTAACCTTGCATGTCCACTTTAAAGACTCTTTCTTTTGCTAACAAATTGGCCCTATTGGTCTTTAGAAAGAGATGTTTAGGACATTAATTGGATTCACTTTTGAATCTACGACCACCTTAATATACACTTATTTTATTCAATAGCATTTCCCTAACACCAGGTTGCATGTTGACATAAGAAATCAACCCACCCTCTATCAAGAACATTAAGAAAATGCACTCCTGAAGCCTTGCACTTAGGGATCAGCAGTGTTTCCATAACATAAACTTTTTGTCATTGAGATGACAACGCCAGTTTGAAATAAATGGGAAATCAAAACGTTGCCACAGTCATTATGAAAAGAAAAGTTTTAATTTTGTCCATTTATTCTTTTTCAGACTTCCCCCTTCAAATAGAACAAAGAATGGCTACGACTTGAGAAACATTTTTTTATTATAAATAGAGCCTTTGTATAAAAAGTGCATGCGTTAGTTAAACCATGGCATTTAATCATATCACAACCAAAACCTGCCAACCAGTTAGTCAAAAACAGTGACAGTATCATCTCAAAATGCACGTCAATGGACACACAACATCAGACAAAATCAGAATTTTCACAACCACTATTAAGTTGTTTTTGTTGTCAACATACAATTAGAATAGCAACAAACACAGTTAGTCCCCACAATTTCTTTCAGAAGATTTTTAAAAAAATGTATTTAAACAAAAATTTTGCTTGAGTCTCCAGTTACCATCTTCTTGTTTCCTTAATATTTTTCAGATGGATTTTACTTTATTTTTAGGCTTTTTGCTCCGCTGAGGTCTGTTCCCTGCTGTCTGTAAACAGAAAAAAACAAACAAACAAAAAAACTCCACAGACTCCCTCTGATCTTGAAATTGTTCAGAGTACCTCGTTTCTGTCATAGCCTGTGGTGGTGTCCTTTCCTCAAAATCTGACAAAAATGTGCATATTAAATGTCCCAAAAGGTCTTTGTGCCAAAGTTGTTATATCTTCACATCGCATGGTTGGTGTAGCTCACATAGGTCGTTTTTGGAGGTGGCACTAACAAGAGGATAGAAAACAGCAGGTTTATGAGTTGAGATATTAGAACAGCAACAGACAACTCTTCTCTATTGGTATTTTTTTTGTCTCTTATGGTTTCATCAATCTTCTTTAGCCACAGTTCCGCTGTATATACCTATATGGTAAGATTATGATTTGAATAATTCTAACATAATTCTTGGATTCTACTGAGACCAAAAAAAGACTGATTATTATATTCTGTATACCACCTTAATTCTTATTTCTCTTGGAAAATTGAATGTTTATTACTTCTGCAGCATAAAAGAAGACCTCTTTTATCCTGTAAGAACATCAGCCTTCTAAGAACATCAGAAGGTAGAGAAATTAAAAGTGACGTGGAAGCTCCTGCTTGTTAAAGAAAGAAGAGCAATTCAGTCAGCACATCTCGAATGAGTAAACAATCTGACGTCTTGTGATTTTCTGCTGATGGACTAAGAAGTAGCTTTGAAGTGTAACTCTGAGCTATAAGCAGTTTTGGCTTCAAATCCAGTCTCAGGTGACGTCTAAATAAACTCCAGCCACTTCATGTTAAATGCTTATTACTGAAAAGAAGAAAAAAACTCGTTCTGCCTCTGACATCACCTCATCAACAAAATATATATTTTCTTGCACATCTGTCCGTTCTAACTGATTCTAACAATAATACTTTTACCATAATTTAAAGGATAATGTTTAACTAGATCATCTTGTTCCCTGTCTCCTCCTGGTCTTTTAATGCCAGCTATCAAACATCTCCTGGTCACACTTACCACTAGCTTCCATACCCTCACAAAGCTCAGTCTTCACTTCGCCGTTGGGCCGCTCAGCTGCCAGGTGTGACAGCTTGCTGGTCATAGTGGCAGCGGTGACGATGGCCTTGAAGCTGCGTTTACGTTTGGGGACGTTCCGCTCGGGGTGGAAGATGATGATGTACACCTTTGGCATATAGAGCATGCCCAGAGAGACAGAAGCACTGAGGCTCAGAGACACCGTCAGTGTCGCCGTCTGGATGTACATCTGTGGATAAAACAGGAGGAAGAACTGGCTGAGAATGAGACTCAAAGAGGCAGTACAATGACCAAGACATCGACCTCCTAATAATGCTCAACTGCGGTGCAAAGAAACTATGAAACAGTTGGTGCTTTTAGTGACCTATAATAATTCCAAGGATTACATTTAAACAAAGTTTATATTAAAAATGGACGTTTAATTTCAGTGATCTAGTAGCTCATCCAGCTCACAATCATTCCCAATTCAGAGATTAATGTAATGTGTTAAATACAGAAAGAATGTGATTTGATATTTTGTCATTTATTGGCTGTACTGCACAAACCAATGAGAAGCCAAGAAGGCTCACATTAATCTAATTCAACACTAAATTAAAGTGTTTGTATTATGCATTATGAGTAAGTATCATGATTACTGTAGTAACTGTCATTAATGTCCCCTGTCTCACTCTGTTCAGTGACAAATCAAATTCTTCTGATCCTCACAGTTTTGGCTGTAGAGTCAGGATAGGAGGAAAAAGTGTTAAGTGCGCTACCATGCCCTCAAGGTCCATCCGAAGAATAAAAGAGACCCTAGGAAGAATTTTTTTTAGAAGAGCTAATTGTTCTGGCTGTTATAATAGATAGTTTTCTGCAGGCCTTTTCTGTAGAGCCTCACAGTGCAGCCTGCTATGAGTGTAATTTCATAAACCATATTTTTTTATTTACTATATGGGTTAAACTTAAACGTACTTAATTTTAACATACCTGATTCTATTCTGATCAGTACTAAACAATATTTGTTATCTTTTCTACATTTTTATTTTGATTTATCTTTGATTGAGAATAATAATATTTTAGCACTCTGATCATTTTTAACAGATAAGGCTGGATGTTGAAACCTTTTGCCACCTCTCAGATGTGATGACAGGGGAAAGTCAGGGGGACTTCAATCTCTCTCTGCCCCACTTCTCTCGACAGTACTAAAATGTTCTTTTTCACATAATGTATGTTTCATGCTCACATGCAAAAAATAACCAAAGCGTCCAATGATGATGTCAGTGTATGTAGAAGTATTGCTGAATGGTGATGATCTAGAAACTCCCGCTTCAGAGTGGTGTAAACAGTTTTTCTACTTGCTGAACTGTATGATGTCAGTGAAAGGTGATATCTTTAATATAAGACCTCAGTCACACAGGCCTAGAGATTGCTGCCAGAGAAAAATGTGCGATCCTTGGCTAGTTGAAAAACAAGGTGAAGATGTTAGAGGGTGCTGGCTATTGCTCTGTGAAATCAGTTGGAACGAGGGTACTCTTTGTGTTTACTTGGTTGCTCGTTAGGTTGTTGCATTTACCTGTACTCTAGCATTAGCTGCACTAAAGCAGTCAACTTTTCTGCTAACTAACCACCAACTGGAAGAAACCAGAGGCTGTTCAGCTTCAAACTAAAAGCCTTATTTGTTGAAGTGGTAAGGCATAAATTTTACTTTGAATGGGAACTCTTCAGTTTCACAGCTGCTTAATAATTAGTTGTTGAGTAGTTGCAGACATGCTGTCATCTCCTTGCAAACAAATGACAATGACCAAGTCAATAGTACGTTTTTTGCAACCAATTTCACCCAACAGCAAACAACCTGACAGTGGATAAACTGGTTGAAATACATAAGATAAATTAAAATTATTTTGAACTGCTAAGAAGCTTCTCTACTAGCAACAATAAAAACATGGAGCTGAAAATGAAAACTATGAGTGACGTAAGTAGCATGCAAAGTTAAACATACACAATACTAACTTAAACAAGATTTGTCCTTCTAAAACTTTGGCCAGAAGGGGTGAAAGAAACAAAAAACTATTTGGCTTTATTGGAAAAATGTACAAAAACCAAATAATGAATTATTGTGCACCAGAGAGTACTGATTTTGAGTTAGCTATTGAGAAAAACAGTAACTCCTGTACATTCAGGTGGATTTTATGCAGCAGAGACATGAGCTGTTGCATGAATAAAATAGGGATAGCTGAGCAGGAAAACCAGTGCAAGTTAAACAATGAAGTCACAGATCAGGTGGACATCACTGCAGCAAATTTTCTCCAACTGCTTTAACTGAACCAAAATGAAACATTGCAGCATTGAGCAGATTCTTGGATTTAAATGGAAAGCATCTTTGTGGTCTCAATTGAAACAGGAAGTATTAAAGTGTTTGTCTTCTCCGTCAGCTGACAGATGTGCTGCAGTCTGTGTTGGGATGAAAACCAACTGTCTGATGCAGCAAGGAAATTGTTGACTCAGTTAACAGAGTGAAAGAGAGAGAGAACAGTTTTCAACCCGACTCTTGTATCTTGTATATAAATAAGAACACACACACACACACACACACACACACACACACACACACACACACACACACACACACACACACACACACACGTGGGGAGCTCAACCAGGCACCAAAAAGCTCATACCTGCCTTACAACATCTGTCACAGCACACCTTCGCTTATGCTCCCAAAACAGAACGCCACCTGCTGTTACTGACTGTTTTGACACCAACTTCATTACTATGACAACCACCTCAAGGAAGCACAGCCGGGTTAATGGCCCTTTTAACCGATTGTCAAACTGACAGCTGAATTCCTCAGTGGTGCTCTGCTCAGCCACCAGGAAAGAGAGGAAGCAAAGGGGAGGAAGGAACATTGGCGACAGATGGTGAGTTCCATATTTAAAAGCCCAAAACAAGTAGGTGGCAGTGATTCCAGTGATGCATTAAGGAATCGTTATGAAAATGCACGACACAATTAAAATATAGGGAAAAACAAGTTCTTAAGTAATTTATGTGGCCTCTTAGATATAATCTGTTACTATAAAACCAGTGTTTGAAGGTCACAGTAGTCTAATAATAAGTGTTAGAAAACATAGAGAAGAAAGGTAAGCCAGCAGCGTACTCATAGTTACACACTGGTTTTTAAAGGAACATTTTAACATGAAATGGCATTACAAATATACTCTCAAATATAGTCTTAGTCTACCAAACTTCAGATTTGTGCAAAAAGGATATAGGTTATCCTGTTATTAAGCCTAACAGAAATAGCCAATTTTCAGGATCAAATGCTCCCTGAATTTTTCAAATCAAACTGAACTTGAGGTGTTGAAGGGTAAAAAGTAGGGGTGCAACAGTACACAAAATTCACGGTTCGGTTCGATATTTTGGTGTCACGGTTCGATATTTTTTCGATACAAAAAAAATGTTCATGCCTTTTTAATTTGTCATTTATTAAAATTATAAATATAT
>NW_005187602.1:458039-475046 GCF_000239375.1 Pundamilia nyererei
GATACCTCCGTCTCCTCCTTGTCTGAACTCGCCACAATATATTAAGTAATCCAAAGTATTCAGAATACGTTACTGTCATTGAGTAACGTAACGGAATACGTTACAGAATACATTTTGGGGCATGTATTCTGTATTCTGTAATGGAATACATTTTAAAAGTAACCTTCCCAACACTGTCCATGGCAAACTACAGATACATTCTTAAGCTATTTCCAAACTGGAAGTAATTTGCTTGTCGCACATTGCTTTGAAGCTGAAGGCCGGTCACGTACGGACAGTCTGGCTCCAGCTACCTGGGCAGCATTGTAATGTACTATACCATACATGCCATACAACTTTATTTTTAAAGCACTTTGGGCATTTTCTTTGGCCTTCAGACAATAATTCTGATTTTTACAGTGCCAGACAGGACAGGCAAAAAAAACAAACAAAGCACTTTAGCAAAAAGTAAAAATAACACCAATTAAAAAACTATAATAAAAACAAAAACAAGCAACTATAAAACAACAAAACAAAATCAAAACAAGTAAGATCAATGTCTCATGATGGGCTGAAAAGCCAGAGAGTTTTAAGATGAGTTTCAAAATGGACAATGTAGGTGATTGTCTAATGTGCAAAGACAATATATTCTATAATCTGGGGTCAACAAAAGAAAATACCCTCCAAACTTCCGCTTTTTGTGCATGTATGAGCAGCTGGTCAGATTACTTGACTTTGGACATGTATGTGTGTATGTGTATGAGTAAAGCAGCTCAGAGAGGTACCACAGGCCCAAACTATTTAAGGATTTAAATAATTTAAGGATTTAAAAACAAAAGAACTAAAGTGCACATGCAGCCAATGGAGTGTGGCCATAATAGGCTTAAGGTTCACTTCTCTACACACTGCAGTCAAAAGTGGCATTTTGAACCGACTGGAGATGTGAGAGGGAAAACTGTCTAACTCCTGCATAACCTCCTGAGGCCCAGCCTATTCTATTATGTCCTCTGTATGGACATTTGTTTTTGGTCAATATCTTGTGACTTATTTGAGCTATCTTACTATGTCCTGATGTATTAAATAGAGGACATCTTGGGCTTTCCACTGATATCTCATGTGTTTGAGTAGCCTCTTTTAGCTCCAAAGAGGCAGCAAATCACAAATAACATTAAATGGGAATATTCTTTTTTTTCTTGGTTCATATAGCGCACTACAGTAATCCCACAGAGACATAATAATGTCACAGTACTGGGTCTGGGACACAGTGTTTTGTGTTTCTTGATTAACTGATATTCTTTGTTTTAGTGTTATTCATGGTTTTGGTTCTCCTTATTGTTCTCTGTGTGTTATAGTCTTATTTTCTATTTCTGTTTGGTTTCTGTTACTTTGCCTTCCCCGTGTTCCATGTTTCATGTCTAGTCACCCTTCCCTCTTCTCTCCATGTCTCAGTGTCAAGTCTGCATCTTTGTGAGTATCTCTTGGTTCCTGTTTTACTTTGACAGTCTCGTGTCCCTCTCTTCTCTGCTCTTCTCCTGTGTCTCATTCCCTTGTTTCATTAAGCCCCGTTTTCCTCTTTCCATTGTCACATCATTACCCCATGTGCTGTGTGCTTCCCTATTATCTTCGTCCCTAGTCTCTAGTTTCCTGGGTTCCTAGTTTTCTAGTTTCCCAGTGTTTAGTTATTAGTTTTCAGTTTCTAGTTCAGGTTTGTTTTTTGCAAGCTTATTTTATGGTTTGTGCAGAGTCCTGCATTTGTGTCCTTCATCCTGCCTACTACAGCTAAACATGACAAATAAAGGCATGTATTACTGTCTCCAATGTTGCCTATAGAGGATAGATTTCACCTTGGCCATGAAATGAAAGAAGGCCTTAAATGAAAGAAGCTAGACTTCACTACTGCTCCAGTTTAAACTCACCATCTGTTATAAAGCCCAGATTTGCAACTGTGGACATGACATGCATAACCCATGGGCTCAAAATTCACATGGGGAAACTCACAGGAACTAATAGGTCTAAACACCAACACTTCTCTACTGTAAGGTCGGGGGGCGGGTTCATTCCACTGCAGGGCAACCTGCATGTGGCGAATAAAATTTGAACTTGAACTTCAGTCTTCTTTTCATTAAAATGTAAATGGACCTAATATTGAGCCCTGTGGAACTCCACATGAGACTGGGGACACTGAGTCTGAATGGACCATGTTCAACACCTCCATTGGTGAGGCTGCTACACTGAGTTGTCGATAAAGGTGGCTGGTGCCTGTCGTGGTGGTAAACCCTGAACCAGCTGGTGTACACTAGAGGTGAAGGGAGTGATCAGGTGGAAGAAGGCATCTTATCGGGCTTGGTTAGCCTGGGGGACTTTGGAGGCAGCCAATAAAATCAGTGAAAGGAATACCTCAAGGAGCTCCTTAATAGGGCTGCCACAAACGATTATTTTTATAGTCAACTAGTCACTGATTATTTTTGTGATTAGTTGACTAATCAGATCACGTATACACTGGACGTGAAACATACAGCTTATTGCACCAGCATGCATGTGGTCTTATATAACTATCATTAGCTTACAGCTTTAAGTGTTTAAGGTACGTGCTAACTAAAAATAAAGACAAGACGAAAGTTTATTAAACTTTTAATGAAATTTGCAGATTGTCTCGGTGGAGTTTAATAAACTCAGCCGTCTGCTCCTTTCTATCTAAAATGTAACAGGACATTGGAGTAAGCTCTCGACCATCTCACACTTCTGTTTAATCAGTTTTCTGTTTGACGATTATTCAGCTGTGTGAAAACTATAACTTTAATCTCAGCCAAACCAATTTACTCAGGAACAAATAAAACACTGAAAAAAGTTATCTAAGTGACTTATATATCATGTTTAACCTGAGTAGCGAAAGACTGCGGGGGTCTGAAAATGATGTGCCGAGAGTTTGCTGTTCTCGCCGGCTCTAGTGCGCCTTGAACCCCGGCTCGCTATCGAGCTGGTGGGTAACAGACGTCTCCGAAAACGTTGAAACACTTTTTCAAATATGTGATGTCTTGATAAACTGAGCAGATATTTGAAGTTTGCACAGCTACATTATTGCCTGAAAATATCTTATAAGTTTATTTTGTGACTCAGAAAGGGTATTAAGAATAATATTTAAACTAAGTAGCTGCCGCCATTGTTTGAAACTGGAATTGGCTGGGCTGCACTATAAATTCTGAGATATGCTGGGCCTTGAAGGATACACCTGACCTGATTTCCTTTCGGTACGGATCAGGTAGTGACACCTTCAAATCTGGGGAAATGAAGGACGCATTTGTCGGCTGCATTTGGAAGTGTCTTCGAATTTGGACAGCTTTCGCATCGCTGTAATGCAATCGGCCAACAAATGCAGCCTCCGGAGGATGCAGCCCCTGAATTTGGACAGCTACGATCTTGGAGACTGCTTCTTTCTCTTCTGGGTTTAAGGGCAGGTGGCATCCTTGTACATGCAGTGCTGCCATCTTCTGTTTCAGTCTGTTATTACACTCTTAAATCCTACTACTTATTCCTGCGTCTTTCAGGATTTTACACAGCTTCAAACGACGCGTCAACTATTAAATTAGTCGCCGACGATTTTGATAGTCGATGTAATCATGACAAGTCGACTAATCGGGGCAGCCCTACTCCTTAATGCCACTGACATGTCTTCTCTAGAGAAAGCAGAGTCTGAGGATGAGGGGGACAACCCATCCATCATGAGGAGTGAGGTCAGTGAGGAAGTTAACCAAAACCTTGGTGGCAGGACCCCTGGGGGTGGATGAGGTTTTCTTTGGGTTCCTGAAGGCCTGTAGGTCTGTCTTAGTTGACACGCCTCTACAATGTTGTATAGAGATCTGTGGCGGTACCTATGGACTGGCAGATCAGGATGGTGTGTCCTATCTGTAAGAAGGGGTACCGGTGTGCTTCAGCTATAGGGGGATCACGCTTGTCAGCCTCCCTAGGAAAGTCTATGCAAGAGTGCTGGTAAGGAGAGTCTGTCAGTTAGTCAAACCTCAGATATAGGAAGAACAAAACGGTTTTCATCCTGGTCCCAGAACACTGGACCAACTCTTTACCCTCTCAAGGATACTTGAGGGTGCCAGGGTACTGCCGGAGCCCTAACGGATGCTGCCCTGTCACAATTCTGTTCGTAATTTTTACGGACAGAATTTCTAGGCATAGCCAAGTGGTGGAAGGCTTTCACTTGGATGGTTTCAGAATTTCATCTCTGCTTTTTGCAGATAATTTGGTTCTGTTGGCTTCATTGGGTGATGGCCTCCAGCTTGCACTGGATCGGTTTGCAGCTGAGTTTGAAGCGGTGGGAATGAGAATCAGCACCTCCAAATCTGAGGCCATGGCCAAAAGTGCTGGCTGGCCTCTCCCTTAGAGATAGGGTGAGAAGGATGGCCATCCAGGACGGGCTCAGAGTAGAGCTATTGCTCCTCCACATCAAAAGGAGCCAGTTGAGGTGGTTTGGGTATCTGACAAGGATGCCTCCTGAGGGAGGTGTTCTGGGCATGTCTCACCGGGAGGAGGCCCCGGGGCAGACTCACGACATGCTGGAGAGATTATATCTCTCGGCTGGCCTGGGAACACCTTGCTGTTCCCCCGGACAAGCTGGAGGGGGTGGCCAGGGAGAAGGAGGCCAGGTGGCCAGGATAAGTGGAGGAAGAAGGATGGATGGATGTAAATTTGAAAAATCATGAATGACAATAATAATAATTAGAATTTTCAGTTCCTGGAGAAATTGCATTGGGATAGCAATAACATTAAGTGCATTACTCTTTTCTGGCATCCTTGTATTATACTAAATTGTATATAGCATTTGTGTTCTATTTTATTCTATTTTATTCAATTGTATATAGTATTTTATTTTATTCTATTCTCTTGTGTACAGTATCTTATTGATATCTAGTCGGTGGCTAAGCCACATTCATCTCCACCAACTACAGAGGACTGGTTAGCATCAGGAATTTCATCAAGTTTCTTTTGAGACTGTCCAGGAACTCAGCGATGACCTGGTCTAGATCTGGGGGGAGATCTCCGAGGCTACCATCTACTGTCTTATTAGGGGCATGCCCCAAGATTATCAGGCATACATACAAGCACATGGGGGGCATACAAACTACTGAGTACCATTCTGAGTTTGAGTTGTGAAGAAAAGTTTGGAAATGGACTAGGCCGTTACATAATTTTTTCACCTTGATTTTGGGGGTATATTTGAATTCAGCCCCCTGTAAGTTGATTTTCATTTTCATCAAAAAAGTGTGGGTCTTTTCATTTTAAAGTTATCCAGTTCATATCATATTAGATATCCAACATGAATTCTTTCTTGTTAAGATATTATACATCTTGAAAGTGTTCTATGTTTTTTGTTTGTTTTTTTAGCAGTATAAAGCACTGTGTAGTTTTTCTTTGGACATTGGCTCCTTTTTCACTCATTTTAAATCTAGTGCTTTTCAGAGGAATGTCTTTTTTCTTAGGCCAGTTAACTCACTGTCTTCCCATGCTTCAATGAATCATTAAAGCATGAAAGGAAAAATTGTAGTTACACATAGCAGAAAAATCAGAAAACTTTTGAATTCTATCTTTAGTTACAGCTTGTTGAATCTAAGAAAATAGCAAAGATAACACATTTATCTTGAAAGACATAAAATAGCATTCTTGCGCCAACAAAGAACTATTAGTCGAACCTTGGCATATCTCACTATATTTCCCATTTTTCAATCCAAATATAATTAAATGATTAATGATTAATTAATGGTGATTAATAGTAGAATGGCCTATAATTACAGATGATGATGTCAGTAGATATTCCAGCAGATCCTGTACATCAACAGCAAAAGCTCTAAGCACTCTGTTTCAAACAGTTTTTTTCTGGTGGAGAGGAGATATCCTCCTTACTATGGTCATCTCAGGCACAGAACACAGAAGTCACACTTACCTGGTATTCTGGCATTGTGATTTTTTGGTTGATATAAAAGCAGGTGGAAAAAGAGCTTGTTACATGCAGTGAATGAATTAACAGGTTTTATCTAAGCCCAATATAAGATACATTATGATTTTCTATGAACTGATCTTGTGTCATTTATCATTTGTGTACACACAGCATGTGCGAGAGCATATTTAGACATTGCTGATTTGTCTAGTTTATATTTGGAGACGCTGTTAGATGGGTAAATATTACATCAATATGAAGGTGAATTATGCTGATGTGCACCCACCCTCTCTGCTGACTGTGCTGTGCCAAAGAAGATAGGGATGAAGGCAAGCCAGATAATACAGGTGGTGTACATTGTAAATCCAATGGGTTTGGCTTCATTGAAGGTCTCTGGCACACTTCGGGTCTTGATAGCATAAACAGTGCATGTGACCATCAAGAGAATGCTATATCCCAAGGAGCAGATAAGTGATAGGTCAGAAATGTCACACTTCAGGACACCCCGTGCATTCTCAGGATCCTGTGTGCGCTGCTCCCCGTAGTCCACAAAGGTATGTGGTGGGTCAGCAGCAAACCACAGGAGGACACCCAACAGTTGAACTGAGATGAGTGAGAAAGTGATAACTAGCTGCGAGGCTGGCGAAATGAAGCGTGGTGCTGTCACTGCCTTCTTTCCCTGTTCGAAGATGCGATGGATACGGTTAGTCTTGGTGAGCAGCGCAGCATAACTGAAACACATTCCAAGGCCCAGGAAAATGCGGCGGAAGGAGCAGACGACAATATCAGGAGCAGCAATCATGGGGAAGGTGATGATATAACATAGGAAAATACCTGTCAGCAGGACATAGCTCACTTCCCGACCTGAGGCACGCACAATGGGTGTGTCATTGTAGCGAAAAAAGGTTACGATGATAAAGGTTGTAGCGATAATGCCTAGAACAGAGATGAAGACAGGCACCACTGCCCAGGGCGAGTGCCACTCTAGCTTGATGATGGGGATTGGTTGGCAGCCAGTACGGTTTTGGTTGGGTCTCTTCTCGTAGGAACAGAGCTCACAGGTGAACTCACTGGCCTGGAAGTGGTATCCCTCGCAGCGCTCACAATGCCAGCAACACGGCACACCCTTTACTACTTTCTTCCTTTCACCAGTGAGGCAGGGCAGGCTGCATACTGAACCCGGAAGGGACAAGTCCCCAGTTGTCCACTGTAAGGCCTCCATCTAAGGAGAGGGAATAGGAAACTAAGCACTCTGTACCATCATAGTTGGGTCTAAATCAAAGTTCAAATATATTATAGAACTGCACACAGCAACAGTTTTTAGATAGAGCTAAACAGAACACAATCAAATAAGATACTGATTCTTCTTGATGCAGTGCGAAGAATCAAATTGAGAAACACATAAACTTTTTCTTTGCGCTTGACTGGGGAGCATATTTGTTATTTTCATGTTTTATACCCCTTGCAAGTTAGCGGCCCTTACATTTAGATGCAACTGATTGGTCCAGTGCCCGATGACCTTGTACTCTGCCACCGACCTGTTGTTGATCTGATATTGGAAGATGTCATAGCGTCCGGGAGCATCCCCATTCTCATTAAAGATGACTGGAGTCCCTGCACTTCCTGAACAAAGCAACAAAGCAACAAAAAAGAGTAGAACATTCTGTTTTCAGAAATTGATGGAAAAGGGAAACACGAGATAAAGAGTTATCCTAATACGCGGAAAGAGACGTAAATTCGGAAAGAGAGAGATATCAGATTAAATTTAAAAAGGGGTATTGATAAAAAAGTGCCAGAAAATACTCAAGTTTAAAATTAAAATCTTTAACTGTATATTTATTTTATAACTTATATTCACGTTTTAAGCAATTTGGAGTTTAATGTTCTCCAGATGTCATGATTGATGATTTGCTGATGCTCACAAAGTAATCCATTGTAACAGGAATTCAAATACCACTAATTATTAGCAAAAATTAAACTAAAATCTTAGTACCCTATTTTTATGTCAAAAAATTTTGTTTAATCAAATCCCACACGTAAAAGCCAAAAATGCAGTCAAATGTTTGTCAAGAACACACCAAATCCTAGCTGTGTAGAAATGTTGGCCAATCAAAAGTCTAGAAGCCTGGGAGGGAACGAGTAAACAGAGTTTTATGCAAACCTTAAGTGCTTCTGAAAAGCTTTTGTGTTTTTCTGGAAAGGCAGCTAATTTTGTGTTACTTTTCAAGTGCCTTCATCATTTCAAATGTTAATAACCAAAGACAGTATTTTGGCTGGTGCAGGAAAGAACAAAATGCATACAGCATGCATAAATTTTAATTTAAAAAAATTAAATATACTTGCAACAATGCATCACTGATGCATTGTTGCAAATGCCATCAGTCCTTCAGACAAATGATGTTCTCCGGGGGAACATCAAAATCAGACTTACATTGCACATAGTCCACCGGATTACTAGACAAAGAAGCGTGATTTGTCACTCCCAAGAGTAAGTCCCCAGTGGTTTAGAGTCTATTGGCATTGTGCTTTAAAACACTGCACCACTTTGCATTGTGCTTGGTCATGTAAGGTTTGGATGCAGCTGATGGGCCATGAAAACCTCAAGCTCTGTATGCAATGTTTTGGAGCTAATCTGAAGGCAACGTCAAGTTTGGAGGTTTATAGCGACTGACTTTGGAGATTGTACCTTGGCATCCACTGACCCTATTCTGTGATTTTGTAGGGCACTTCATAGCTGAGTTGTTGCCATTCATAGTTGCTTGTAATATGAAAATACAAGTATAAAGAAAAAAACTGTTTTGACTGGCATATTAAAGCACTATTTGTAAACCCAAATGCTAGATCCCAATGCTTATACATTAAGGAAGAGCATTCAGAGTCTTGGATTCACTAAATGGATTCACTCTATTTTTCTTGCAGCCGCTATATTTACTGTATTGTGGTGTTAGTATACAGTTGAGCTGGATTACTTGCTGTGGGGTAAATAATACTGGGGACTCGAGGCACATTAGTTTAGATGTGGAAAGAGGAAGAGCAGAAGATAGAAGTTAATTTGCAGAACATCAACAACAAAAGAATTCACATTCATAATAAAGTGAGTGGGTGGCAGTTTGATTCGATGCTGTCCTGATTTCTTTCTTCAGCATGAATAAAAGTAGTCCATAACACATCACTACGGAGATGAATCAGCACAGCTTGCCTCAAGACGTACAAACGCCCCTCCACCACCTCCTATCTCCTCCCCCACTTCCCTTCCCTTCACTTCCCTTCACTTCACTTCACTTCACTTCACTTCACAGACTCTGCTTTGATACAGAATTAACATCCTGACTTCACATCACTTCAAAACATGATAATCACAATAACTCACTGGTGATCTCTGTCATTTAACACAATAAGAAACAGACTACAAATAAACATTCTGTGAACAAACAAAAACAACTTGTACTATTGGTTACACATAAAATAAGATAGTTTCAATACTAGAATGTTGAGTCCAGATTGGTTTTCTATGAGTTTTGGTAAGTTTTTATCACGTGACAACTAACTAAGGTTTTAGATCTCAGCACTTAGTTATTACGGTGGAAAGTTAAAAAGTTTTGATGCATCAGCTCTATTATACATTCAATAAAAATCAGTCCATCATATCAACACCAAAGTGTTGATGGGCATTGACACATGTAACAAGATTTATTTTTAAGAAATTAATCTCTGGAGAATTTGACCATAAATACTCATACTTTATTAATTCTCCTGTTCAACCTGGATCCAACAGGACCGCATCTTTTTTAGTACACTGCCAGGAAGCACAGTGCAGCAAGGTATCTGGATTTTATGGAACCGCTACAGCTGAAGCTTGCCAGGTCGTCCATTCATCTGCGTGATAATGAGTCTGAACCTATATATTCACTCTGCTCGTATTTCTACATCCTTGCTCTGACTTTAATGTGTACTCGTCTGCAGCTTTCACATTTGTTCTGCTACCTTCACACAACATCCTGAGCCACATCCACTTCAGGGATGGCCATGGCTCAGGTGGTAAAGCATGACCTTAACCTTTTTTTTTTCCTGCTTCCTCCTGCTTTCCTTTTAGATGTCTTGATCTCAAGACATCTTTCAAGATGTCTTGTTCAAAGTAGAGTATAAAGAATTGTATTTTAGCTTAATAAAACTGAAGAGAAGCTGACGTCTGTTTCAACAATGTCTGTTGTTGAGATTAAAAGTCCACTAAAACAGCTGAATTATTTGTTTCCTCCTTATGCCTTGCTTTGCACTTTTTTTTGTGAAGTCGCAGCAGGAGATGCACTTGTCACATATTCATCAGTTCACTCACTTAAAACATCTCTCCTCATCCCTCACAATTCCAATCTGATTGCTGCTCCACAGGGTCAATCACACTGCTTTAAAACATCAGAATGGTCTTATTGATTTTTAATACGCATCCAATGTCCAACTAAATCTGAGGGAATCTTCCTGACCTCTCCCTCTTTCTCCCTCACCCACTTCTCTACTTTGCTTAGCTAAATGTGTTCAAACAGAACGTTGGTACAAAGGCCTCATACAGATGGCTACTTTGCACTGAGCACTAACATTAGGACAAGTTTTCCGATTAACCTTCTGACGCTCCTCTAAAAATAAGCACAATGAGCAGACGGCTGAATTGGCCATTAGCCATTAGAAAGCCTCAAACATGTGTGACATGAGTGTTTGTGTGTGTCTATACTGCAATAAAAAGAAGCTAATTGAGGCACAAATCGCACATGGGCCATATACTGGTGAGCCAGGATTAATTGGTGGTGCATAATAGATGCTGCAAAGCTAAGCTGAGTTGATGTTTTTAGAGGCTGCAGATTAATTCACAGTTAACCGATTCAGTTAATTTGCTTCATCAGTGAACTGACTGGTTTATGTTTAACAGGTTTAGTTAAACTGATATTACCCACGTAAACCTGCCTGAAATGACATCTACAAGTTTTCTGGGTCCCCTCCTCGATCACCGTCAAGCCATGGAGAAGACGTGTTCTCGATTGTCTGGGGCACAACCCTGGAAGATCACCGGCGCCAGTTCAAGGGGTGCTGAATCGAGGCAAAGAATCACCCCGTCGCCAATGCTCAGAGAGTCAGGCCATGCAGCAGCCAGGCAGATGCAGCCAGGCCCTGGGGAGGAGGAAAGGTGGCTGTTGGAGCTTATTGTCTTGGAACAGCTCAGCATGTAGATACAGTTGCCAGTGGAAATGAACCAGCGCTGGCCGGAAAAGGCTCTTCAGTCCACCTCCGGTGTCACAGACTACCATGGAGCCTTACTAACTCATTTTTATCTGTTTCCCCTCCTCAGGTGCTGGTGGCTACAGGCGCTTCACCCATTTCATGGGGAGTCACACAGATGCTGGGGCAGGAGTGCTGGAGGTGGGGGTGTCTGGGATATCTCCGCAGGGAGTGTGCACTGATAGAGGTGGGGCAGATGTTTTACATCTTCAGCATCCCAGCATGTTCCCCCAGTCTGGGAGGGACATACAATGTTGAACCCGAGACAGGTATAGCGTGTGGAAATTCTTTGTGTGCATGGGGATGTTGGGGGCAGTTCTTAAAAGCTGTTGGGAACTGATATTCCAGGTGATTCATAAAAATCCTTACAGCTGGAAATACTCTGGAGGAAATAACGGCAACATTTTTAAGGGTGGGCATCCAGGGCGGGCTCACTGATAGTGCACATCCTGCCCAAAATGTCAGCTGGTAAGCCAGCAGCCATTGCGCCTTTGCACTCAACCTTTAGTAAATGTTCCATTTTTGTCCATGATTTGTAAGTTCATTCGAATCATGAGGTGGCTTTAGCTCAGGAGGTAGAGCAGGTCATCTACAAATTGGAAGGTTGGTGGTTTGCCGGCAAGCCAAATATCCTTCGGCAAGAGAAGTTCCGGAAGTTGCTCATATGAATGTGTGATTGTTAGACAGACAGCATTTAGGTAGAAAAAGAAGAGACAAAAGTGCTTGTGGGTGTGAATAGGTGAATGAGGTATTAGTATATTATAGGGCTAATCAGACTTTATGCACATGGCTAGAGAGCAGCCAAATATGTAATATGTAGTAGTATTGTCGCAGTTACTTATTATCAGCAGATTAGACCCTGCTGTCTCCAGACAGCTGACAATAGGTCAGCTAAACAAGTAGATGGATTTTTTTGTCATTATTTTTACCACTCAATTTGATATTTCACACTAGTTTTTTGTAGGTCCTAGCACACACAAGGAGATGTTTGCTTGAAAAACACAAGATAGAAAGACAGTAAGCAATTTAAATATCACTTTCCGTTTGAAGAAAAACTCTTTTTTTTTGCTTTAAGAGAACCTCTGTTCACCTAATGGACATAAATTACTTTACCATGAAATTACATAGTACTTAAAATAACCTAAGGTGTATGTAAAATTACTTAAGTCATACTTAAAAATTGTATGCCGCACTTAAAATTACTTGCAATACAATTTGTGTGTTCTTCCCTGTAAAATGCCTAGATTTAGGAAAGATTAAGTCACCCCATATTACAGCCTCCGCCCTAAAATTTCCTCAGAAGTCAGTGTGCCATATGATTGCATTAGCAATACATTTAATAACGCTCTATATTAACAGTTACACACTATATAGAACCACTTTATAGAATTGTATTTGTTCGCAGATGTTGGCAGCTATCAGCGAATAGTTATCAGCTATTTTGCAACAAAAAAAGACACTTTTTATCCATAACAAGAACTCCATAACAGCAAATGGACTATACAACAGAAAATGCAAATGCTATTTATGGTCTCCTCACAACAATGATAAGAAAAATAAACTGGGTCCATATGGCATGTTTGTTAATACACTCTGATCTCTGGTCTCCCACTCAGAGACACAGGTCTCCAAGTGTCCAGCATTCAGACGGTTACCTGAGGACACTCATGTGAGAGAAAATCTGCTCACACAGACATGTAGAGCCAAATACTGTCAATAAGGCCTCTGCAATGTTCTGAAGACAGTTAAACTTGTCAGGTAGTGATGTCCAGCAGGTGAAAATGCAAGCTCCATGAACACGCACATGTATGTATTCCAGCTGCTTCAATGTTATATGTATGATTTCTATACATTTTACGTCAGATAAAAACTTTGGTTGTAAGATAAGTAAGATAAGTATTTAATAAAAGCGAGACATTTTAAATGAGAATAAGAAAGTATTTCTTTGTGCCCCCCTTTCCCTGTTAATGCCCTACCTGCCCCCCTGGCAAAACTTTGCTAGATCCACCCCTGCACAGTGTCAGCTGTCAGCTACGTAAAAAAAAGGATCCTGGTGTTATTTGTCTCTCAGAAACAGTTCATAACTTCCCTTCAACTCATTCATGTCACCTAAAAGGTAAACCTGTTTCTCCATCACCTGTTCAGCTCTGAAGATGAAACCAGGACATCTCCTGGTTTCATCTTCATGTTTCCCTCTCACCACCTATCCAAACCGATATCATGACCAGCAGCTTTTACAGCTGTGGCTCCAGCAAACATCAGCTGATACTAGAAATGAATATTAAATAAATTCTAACAAAAGCTTATCAAGCTTAAATGCGCTGCTGTTGTTTAGCGTGACATCTGCCGGTTTCTTCTTTCTGGCGCAAATTGGGCGATAAACAAACAAGAGAGAAAAGCCGATCAGCTGATCATTGATCAGTTTCATGATTGAAGTAGAAACAGGAGAGAGAGGGGAGAGAATGAGAGGAGAAGAGGCAGCTGACAGCAGAACGACAGAATAACTCCAGCTTTGTGTCTTTTTCCATTCTAGCTGAAGTCCGGGACAAACTGTTCCTTTTCACCTCAACACAAAACGCGTAATATTTTCTCTGAATACGGGAGATTCCGTTTTTTTTCGGGATGGTTGGCAACTCTACTAACTAACCTTATGAATAAAATAAAGTTCACTATCAGTAACATCATAGCAACTGAACAGCTGTATAGAAACTCCGTCATGCTAGCTCAGGCAGTACGAGTTATTGTAACTGACTGTAAAAAGTCAGCACAACGAAAATAAACTCCACCTAAACTTGGTTTATATCTGACCCAGATAAACTGCAGGTCACAACTTCTTACCTGAAGTTCAGTTCACCTGACACTCGGACCGGCGGCTGCCTTTGGTCTCTCCTCCTGCCTCCCCTTTCTCTCATCCACCTGTTGGCCTCCACCACTTGCTAATTTTACTGAATCTGAGGAAGCTCCGCCATAGCCACCACCAAACAACAGAGTTATTTTTTATACAACTAGCATCTGGCCAATCCACCACCTTTCATTCTTTATACCGTTACAAAGAAGAAAAATTTGAGATCTTCAGGTCTCAAGAATGAATTGTGTTCACCTTTGGCTATGGAATTTTGAATCACTCCAAAGTCTCACCATTGAAGTTGACGGCGTGGATATGGGTCAGCAGCTCTCTTCCATCAATGTTGGTCATACGAGGGCACAGGCCAAGGTACCCTGGGCAGAGCTCACGGTGCATGTGGTGCAGAGCATGGGCCATCGCGTAGACGGCGTCCATCACAAACTGCACCTTCCCCTCTTGTTCATAGATGGAGTCACGGCCAACTTTCTCCAACCCTGAAACAAAGTCGATCGACTTAAATTACCAAACATATAAAATATATTACAGGCTGAAAGTTCAGTGAACCCACTATGGTTAAATGGGGAACTCAGCTGGGGTCTATTTTGGACCTTCTAATGGTTGCTTAAAGTAATGACTTGAATGACTGACTTACAAATGACTTAATAATTATCATCCAATAATATCATATATAAAAAGAGAACATTCTGCATAATTAATACTTTGACTTTAGGATACTTACGTTTTTTTTAATATAAAACCATAAATATGATTAAGCAGAATTATGACTTTCTTAAGTAAGGAGTAAAAAAAATAAATTCACCACTTGCAAAATAGTTACTATGTTAAAAAATGTATAGTGTCACTTTTTCCAGTGTTTTTCTATTGTGTGCCAACTGTACATATTTGTGATTAAACGGTTTCCTTGGCAAAGTTCTTGGTGTTTTTGGTACCACTCCATTGAAAAAAATCAAGCAAGTCAAAACTGCCATGGAAAATGCCTTAAAAGGAGTTGTTTACTGAGGACCACAAATATCACTGTGGGTTTCATTCAGGCAGCAACATTAAAATGACTAAGAAACTAAAGCACTGACATATTCATCTTTAGGCTCCACAGGGAAAAAAAGAAAAGAAAAAAAAAACACCACACATCCAGAGAGCAAAGCAATAAGCACAATACTGTTCAACTACCTTTACTAATATATATCTGAGTCAATCTCATCCCACCTCTTTATTTGATCTCTTTTTTTAACCCAAAGGTTACGGCACTCATCCTTTCCATTAGGCAAGAAGTTACTAACAAAGATCATGGGAGTATGAAAAGAGCAACATTTCCTCTACCCATTAACATAAAAAGATACCTGATCTCATTCGTTGATTTAAAAATAAATCAAAGAAGACATTATGCAAAGTTTTTTTCCAGATTTTCTAGAGAATTATTGGTGTTACTAGAGGCACGCTGCACCATGATGTTGGTGCACGCCAAAAAGGAAAAGAGAAAGACAGGAGGGGAAGACTAACTATTGGACTGGACCCTCCATAGACAAGAGACAAGGCTTTGTTGGATTAACAGGAGCTTCAAAAATCCAATTTAATTTTGATGGCAGACAAGAGAGGAAGGATCTGTCCAAATGGAGACATTTGCTCTGACTAATTACAGATAAAGAGTGATTACATATCTATATGGCTGACCCATGAATGGTGAGCAGACAGCACAGGATGTCAAACAACCGAGACTGACAGAATGTAAATGGTAAATGGTAAATGGCCTGTATTTGTATAGCGCTTTACTTGAAGAGTCGGTGCAACATCATCAAAGTAAAATTTGAATGTAGCTTCTCACAACGACATAGAGAAGCTGAGACACCATCACACACTAAGACAAACACACACACATTTTGAAACGCATTTTTGAGTGGCGCTAAATACTAAACAGCTGCTTAAACGCTTCAGACATTGTTGCTGCTTTCAAACAGAGAAGGAAAGAGGGAAAGATGCTGAGCCTGTGTCTAGGTACATCAGTTCATCTGGTTATGTCCCTAACTGAGCAAACTGCAGCACAAACAGGAACATGTACACAAGAAAACACAAGGCATTCAAATACAATCTCTCATCTGTAATTAGCTTCGGTTCCCTTTCCCCTTGTTACACTGGGTGTATACATTGTCTCAGTCTTCCTTTTGCTCTTGGTCATGTTCTCCCTTCTAGCTGTGTCCTTCCTTCTCGTGTGTTAGGGTTAGAAGAGTTTTTGGTTATATACTTTTGCTTCTGACCTGTTTTGTTTTTCATTGTGTTCTTATAAGGCCTTTGCAATAAAACTATTTTTTAGTTTTATGCCTTGTCCTCCGGGTCCTGCCTGCCTGCCACACAGAAAAGTTTGACAGTTTGTCCACTAGGAGTTCGAAAAAACGTGTTACTTTAAAATTCAACACTTTTTTCTTTTTTTAACCTATCTGATTAACTAGGAATAGTCTGTAAACCCATATGGAAAAAAATTGTAAAAACTTATAAAAGACTTGCATAAGATGTGGCCTACTTCATATAGTAAATCATATAAGGCATATATGATTTACTCATGAAAGTGGCCACTTTCTCATTACTTTCATATATTATTTTAGTAAGTATCCAAAACATACATGTTTCATTTATATAATTTTTCAAGGGATCTTATATCTGTTTTCACTCTTGTATGCTTTTCATACACAACTGTCAATGGAAAATTGTATTTAGTAGTCAGTATAATCTTTTAGTGATATAAGTTTGCATATGGTAGAATACTGCATGTAGTTATTTGTATTAGGAAATATTCAACCATGTATACTTAGAGGCATATAATTAATTGTGTGTGATCTCTAACAGGCTGTAAAGGCTTGGTGTGCACCCCAGGAATGCACCCCCACATCCTGAGAGCATGAGAAAGTTCGTACCTTGTCTTATTGTTTTACGGTAGGTTTAACATAGCTATGTCTGTTTTAGTTTA
>NW_005187602.1:475150-478709 GCF_000239375.1 Pundamilia nyererei
CACACACACACACACACACACACACACACACACACACACACCACTGAAGTATAAATAAAGACCAGGGCAAAGCTCAGCGCGAGTCTCTGAGACTGCCCTTGCTAGCAAGAAGTTCTGTGTGTTTCTCTTCTCTGAGTCTTTACTGAAGAAGTGTTTCAGAATATTTCCCTAACAACAACAGATACAAACTTTATAAGATTTATATATATCTTTTCCATATGGGAAGCTATAATTATCGAAATTTAAGATGCACATAGCCAGACTAATGATTGAAATTATAATCATAGCAATAGGAGTAAATTTAAAACAGGAAAAGCTGGTGCATTCAAGTGTAAAATGGAGAATAAAAACAACAACACTGATGTTTTTAGTGCCCTAAGTTGTTATTTAAGTCTATCAAAGTTGATGAACAGCATTTAATTTAATATTTGCAACTTCAATATAATCTGTGTACACCAAGTAAAAACACAGCAGCAGCTTTTTTATGTTACCCTACAAATGGCCAAAGTGTTGAGTTTGTCCTTTAAATGTGTATTAGGATAACATTAGGCTTCACTCTCTTACTCTAACATGCATCTCACAACCTGAATTAGAAAACAACATGGTCATTCCCATTATCTAAACAAGCTTCTCTGTAAGCTGCTTCAGCTCGCACACAAAAACAAACAGAATGGTAATTCTAGATTGCAATCAACGACAGACAGATAGAGAATCCATGCATGCAGGGGAGGATGTCAGGGAAGACGACAAGCTCACCTGTGAAAAGCATCTGTCAGGTAATTTGGCTGAAAGCTGCTTTTATCTGAGCATGTGAGTGTGATGTGTTTCTGTTGCAGTGCTACACTTCAAACAGAATACTTTCATTTTCATTAACCCCCCTAATTTATCCATTAACAAAACATTATTGATGTGTTTTCATCATATTATAGTGGAGTGGAAAGATTAAATGATTTCAATATATGCACATTTTTATTGGATAGCTTGCACAGTTTAAAGGCTGTTTAGAATTTTGTAACAAAATGGAATTAATGAAATGTCTTTTCTTTATTTGGACTTTAAAAACTCCCTTCATATTCCTATGGAATTAGAAATATTAACAGATTCATTACTATTAGTATTAGTCTTTGAAAACAAACAAACAAAAACAGCACCTCTGCTAAATCACTGACTGGCAATTTTTTTCAAAGAACAGAAATATTTCATATTTTAAGACACATTTAGAATCCACGTATTTATACAAATATGATTAAAAAACTGAAAAACATGTTCTCCTATTAAATTCCTACCTTACAATGACCCCATTGTTATTTTTCCTTCAGCTGTAATTAAAATACCATAAAGAAAGTATTTCTTCTTTTTAAGTCAGAGCAAAACAGCAATCAGCACGATTTCAAAGAATTGTTTTATGGCATTTTAAACACGATTGATATCTTCTAAGAATTACATTTACAATTTAAGTATAATTTGTATAATTTAAAGTGTTTTTGTACCTTTGAAAGCATTAGTCTCAACATTAAACCATTGAGAAAATCCAGTCAGCAAACTTATTTTAGCTAATTACATACTGAATGGTAAAAAATAAGAAAGTGTCATAAATTAGGTTTATTAAAGGTATTTCAAGGAAAATTGTTTTATCCAATGTGTAAACTCAAGTAAAAGATGGGATAGAAAGAAAATACTCCCATCCAAGCAGGCTGGGGAAAAATGCTTTGCTTTTGAATGAATTTCTTTTTAAGAGTGACACACTTGACCACATGAGTTGAGCTCAGAGGAGGTGGTGACAGACATAACAGATTATTCCTAATTAGCCCAGTTAATTACAGTTAATAAGCAAATCCTCTCATAGAACATATCACACGGACACTGAAGTTTTGAACACACTGAACACATTTCCCCTCAAGTGATCTCATTCAGGATTTTACAAAAATTAAGACCTGGCTAAAGATTATACAGAAACTTACATTTAAAACTTGTTATATCAAAACAAAGAGCAAAGCTGTGAGTAAACTTCACTACATATTTGAAAAAGGAATAGAAGTTGAGTCTCCTTTAGTTTGTGCAGTTTGGCTGCGCTTCCCAACCTCCTGCGTATGACAGAGTGAACGGCACAAATCCAATATTTTCAAATCTGATCTGGGTCACTTTCGTATGTGGTACTGAATCTGATACATATCTGATATTTTAGAAAGCGACTGCTGTTTGAAAGGTCATGTCGTATTAAACGTGAACATTTTATTTGTACTGTATAATCTGCAGATTCTGACAGAAATCTGTAACTATCATTTGAAGCACCGCTCCTCTCAAAAACAGCAATAAGGGTCATTATTAGGTTATCTACATTATGTAAATAACAAAATAACTTAAAGCAAAAATTGGGAAACGTAAAGTGAAGTCTTTATATTAACGGCCATCAGTCAAACAATACTGTTTGCTCTGGTTTGCTGTCGCATTTTATTTGTAGTGTGAACAAGCAGACAAAAAAATCGGATTTGATCAGAAAATCGAAATTGAGCACCTGCAGGGTGAACGTAGTTTGCAGTTAGTCTGGTTGTGACAGAAACCAATTAGTAGCTGTTAACAGAGAAGAATCAATGTATTGAAAACAGTTGATGGTGAAGTCGTTTTTATCTTTCAGTCTCCTGACACAAACGGATGCAACCACAAAGACCATAAAGCTCCTGATTTCAGCTGATTTGCATCCGCAGGACTGAGGAGCTCAATGTCCAGTGAGTGACAAAACCCCCCCAAAAAGGAGTGTTTCTTGGTTTGGAGCAGAAATATAGCTTTACCCTGTATTCATGTTCCAGACTCTGTTAACTAGTTTTTATCTTCTGACTTTTAGCAACGCATCTGGAAACAGCCTTGAGTTTGCACATGAAATCCAATCATAAACTAATTTCATTTTCAGTGCAAGCAGTCCTGTTACAGAAGAGATCACAGTTCAGGGGAAATTGGAGGCCAAGTCAACAACTCAAACTCATTGCTGTGCTACTAAAACCATTGCCGGAGCTGGTTCAGAAGAAAAATGCTGTGACTGCTATGATCAGGATTATAAACGAGAATTCAGGAGAGTGATGGCCTATACCGAAATAGCTTAATACCTATCTATAATCACTAATTACATGAGGCTAAATCATTAAGTCACTCATCACTGCATGATTCAGTGTTGTCCTTCTGGTAAAGCTAAAGTTACTTTTTCCTCATCCTCAAAGTCGGAAATAAAGTCCCTGGTGTCTCTCTCATCAGTCTGTACAAGTGAGAACTGCACCTACGCAGTTCTGCTCTTTCATCTGTGCCACACAGCATGTGTTATAGTGGATGGATAGTGCCAAATTAATGAAGTGCAAAGATGACACCCATCCCCTTGGGCTTTACCACTGTTAGGTAGCAAGGCTCTTTGCACACAATACAGTTCCATCAGTCTTCAGAATAAGAAGGTTTGATACTCACATACCACTCAACACTCATGTTGGTACAATTTAGTCTTTCAGCACTTTACAGCACTGACAAAGATACAACGCACACACACACACACACACACACGCACGCACGCACGCAC
>NW_005187602.1:478729-498264 GCF_000239375.1 Pundamilia nyererei
ACACACACACACACACACACACACACACACAAATAAGACTGCTGACCTGCCAACTCAGCTGTTTTGTCTGTGTGATGATGCAGCTCCAAAACTCAATCTGGAACTTCTAATAAAATCTTTTGAGATCTGCCCGACAGCAGCAGCCTGATCAAAGCTCAGGTAACATTATCAGGGAAGCAGTTGGAACACTGCAGCTTTTTCTAGAGTGCTGACATTGCCTTCTGCTGTTTTACTTCTATCTCCAGCTGGAGGTACTCTGTTTGTTTGTACTTAGCCAAACACCTCCACAAATGCTGTTTTGCGTGTCAGACAAGTTTTTAAGGGATTTAGCCGATAGTGCACCTCTGCTGAGTGTCTCCCTGCAGTCCTGATTCAGGGCTTCTCATATAACAAACAGCTGCATGAGACATGGAACGAGAACAAAAACTCATTTCAGATCAGATTCACTATCAGTTAATGAGTCCAAATTTTATGCAATCATTTTGTTTGTCTTCAGAACCTAAAAAAAAATAAAATCCTTATTCGTAATTTTTTGGTGAGAGTTTAGTTCACTGGGTGAGCAGGTACAATATGCTTTAAGGCCAAAGTAGAAGTGGCCCAGGCTGAATCTGGGGCCTTTTGTTGTGTGTATTCCCCTGCTCTCTCCTCCTCTTTCCTCTCAGCACTCCTGGTTAGGAGTGCTGAGTGCTAATGGCAGTCCCAAGCAGATTTCTTCTGTTTGTCTTTTGGGATAAAAAGCAAACTGTTGTCTTTTCCAATGTAAGGTTGTTTTTTTGACTAGTGTTTTCCAAATCTGGGCCTTTGCAGGATTATCATAGTTTTATCTGTATTCAAAACAAGTCAGCTGGTCTGGGCCTTAAAAAGAAAAAAACAACAACAACAACACCACCACCAACAAAAAGAATCTAGAAAAGCATTTTTTTATTGCTATGACATTTTAGCTTCATATATCAAACTTTTTCAAATTTTTTCATAATTTCTTTTAATATAAATTGAAAAAATGTCATTAAAGCATGAAATATAAAAATATACTTTTCATAAATTGCCACTTGCAGCGGTGTTTTGCAAGATTAAGATTTTATTAGTGTGTACTCAAATATTGGACCTTGCACGGCTGCAAATTTCTGAACACATTTCCTAAAATCAGGGAATGTAACAAATGGAAAGTACCTGTTTTTTATTTCCTGTTTTAGGCCTCTGAAATCAGAGTGAGTGCAGGAAAACATTAGATTTCCATGATGTGACTTTAGGCTGCCACTTTAGGGAGAAGATTACTGCATGTGTTCTGGTATGAAGAAACAAGTGTTTATAAGGCAAAAACGTGTTTTCTTTAATTTGTGTATTGAGAACATCATCAAGGAAGTAAATTATTAGTTTTTCCCAGTCAAATCTGCTTTGGCTAAAATCATACATCAGCTTCAAACTACTAAAGTATTTAAAAAAAAAGGAAAATATATGTCTTCAACCCATAGCTGGGTCACAGAGGTAAATGAAAATATATGATTAAGAAGAAAAGGAAAGGAAGAAGAAGAGAAATGATTTGTGTATCCTATCTATTAACGTCACATGTGTGATGGTGTTCTCATGCAATAGTGTTATGGGTTATTGGTGCAATGGTGCATTGTGTGAATAAATGTCATTGTACATTGATAATGACAAAGACAAAGATACCTGTACATTTCTTGGGACTGCCAGGTCTCTTGCCATGCATGCCCAGTTTACAGCTAAAGTTTTCCTCCCAGAACTCAGCAAACCATATGTTCCTGCGGTTATTGGACAAAGAGCGACTCTTGAAGTAACGGTCAAATGCTACCAAAAGAAGGAAAACATAATTAAAATCAGGATTTCTTTCAAAACATACTGAAAATCTGGTCAAGTCAAGGTTGTTTCTGGCCTCACCATCCACAGATGCCCTCTTAGGAAGGATGGTGATGGCGCCTTCGGCTACCCGCTCCTGCTGGACTACCGGAGAGATCTTGGACCCCCAGCTGTCGGATCCCACCCACAGGAAGTGACCTGTCAGATTGTTGCTTTTTGCTGCATCCAGGATTCTCCTTTTAGCATCACAGGTGACGGATGAGACAGTCAAAGGGGAGAAGAGGGAGCCAATTCTCATTCAATATTTTATTCGTATGTAGCATGAACATGCAGCGTAAAAAGACATCAAGAAAGTATACGCACAAGACATACACAACCAAAGCACCACAAAACAAGACGCTGCAGATCTTTCATGCTTGATGCCTAAAAACTGTCTTCATCTAAACTAAAACTACTAAAAAAATAAATAAATAAATAAAATAAAACTATTCCCTCTACTCGGAAATAAAAGAATTTCCCAGATGAAGCTGTTTGTTAAACAACCATTGTTATTAATGTAATTTACTGGTTATTTAAATTGTTATTTTACAAAGAAAGAAATGAGGAAATAATGTTTGTAGTTAATTATTAACGGAATAATTTAAGTTTATTTATTTTAATTTTTTGTGTAAAAAAAAAAATTGCTTTATGAATAATTTAATGTACGGCAGCTGGTAATTAACAAGTATTTTCTCACTCCAAACCCTTTTAACATACTAGATAGCATACATCCTCCATACATCCTATAACTGCTTATTTAGTTCAGATTTGTGCTGGAGTCTCCTGCAGCCCCCACACCATCTGGTTTCCCATCTTTCTTAGACTGGTAACTGGTCCATGGTGTACTTTGCCTTCCACACTATCACAAAGTAGAAAAGCACAGTTGTCTACTGTGCAAACTGCAAACCAGCAGCCAATTATGCCCTACAAGGATTTGTGAAGTCTGGCAGCACGACTGGCAGCCAGGTAAAAAGGTGGCAAATGCTGGTAGACCTCAGGAAAGACCTGGTCTTTATGAGAAAGGTCTGGACAACCACTCTCTGATCTGATTTCGCCATGTGGTAAAACCAACAACCTTTATTTGTCACATACACAATTATACAGAGTACAACATGTAGTGAAGTCCGAGCTGCAAACAGGCTGCAGACCCATGCTTGGTTTTTTAGCATGGGGGTCTAGCCAGGACTCTTACTGGATAAAGGGTGGGAATCAAACTTGTGACTCCCGCTCCAAATGTGTGTAGTCATACCACTACACTATCCAGCTGCAGGTACATAGTGGAGAAGAGGGTTCTGCTCATTGAGCTGACCATTACTTGGGAGGGGGGAGTGACAGCAGCCCATAAAAGGAAAGGTGTCAGTTTTTGGCGGTATGCCTCTTTCTGTCATGAATCGGCTGTGGCAGGCAGGGTGTTGGGCCCAGAATGAAGGCCACTCAGACAGAAGCGTAAACTCAAAGAGGCTGCTTTTATTCCAGTAACAAAAAAAACTCCATAAACGATAAACTTCCAAAAACCGAAACTAAACTAGAAACTGATACTAAACAGTAAGAAACCTGGAGACGAGGCACACAGAGGGAAAACCAAACAGCATGAGGGGACGACACGACACTGACTGAGAGAAACACAGGGCTAAAATACACTGAGGGATAACGGGGGAATGGGACACAGGAGGAGAGCACACTTGGGAGTAATCAAACACAATAAGACCAGAGGAAGCCAAACTAGACAACAAAGTAAAACAGGAAACACAACACATAGACGTGGATTTGACAAGGAGAGACAGCTGACAGGGGGACACAGAGCATCCATGGAACACAGAGAGAAAAACCAGAATACTAAGAATGCTAACATAGAAACCAAAATATTAGAAATAATAAATACTGACAAAATCAAAGTTCAATAACAACGCAAACTCGAAACACTGGGTCACTGACCCATGACCGTGACACTTTCATGCATCATTTCGATAGAGGATACACACATGCATCCTCAGTGATAGCTCTTCCATTAAGCTTTCGTCTCTTTTTCTAAGTTTTAGACTCTTCCAATACTTTTGTTTTTCATGTTTGTCCTGAATCAGCTTAAAATTAAACCTGACTTTTTGTTTGTTATCCCTGCTTATCAAAAAGATGAGCTTCAGGCTTTTATTAAGATTTAGATCTGCAATTAGTGAATGGGTAAGACATTTTCATGTCCTACTCATGTTAATGCACATGTAAAAATACTTTATTTTATACTAATGGCTGGCCCAGTTATGTGAACACATACAGTCATGCTCAAGTCTTTCATCATGTTTAAGTAAAAAAATTCTTTCAACATTTACAGTATAGTTTTTTCCCCTTTTTTGCACTAGTAGTATCATAAAATCATATAATCATAATAAATTACAAATTAAATAGGATCTTGGAATACATGTTAGATGCACAAGAAATAACCTTTTTCTTTACCGAATGTCGTCTTCATTGGCGAACATGATGACAGCGCGGGCATTGGGTGTCTCCACTAAACGGAGGATTATCTTATCAAACTCTCCAGGTCTCGGCTCACGAGGAATTCTCAGAGATTGAGCAATGCACACCCCTCCTGAGAGTGACAGAGGGAGAAAAAACAAATATTTAATAAACAAGACTGAGACTGCTAGGGCTAGCCTCATTTTAACCTTCTGAGGTGGTAATTATTACAAAACAATTCTATTACAGTCTTAAAGTCTACTCATGTATATTCATATAAGGACATGATGTGATTTCTTTTTAACTCTGTCCTGTTTGGCAGCTTTCACAATTAGAATTATGATCTGAATACACTGTTGTTCGTGTGCTACTTTTATCTTTTTAGTTAATCATTTCTTTTCAGTGTTATTTCATTTATTACTTTATATGTGTTGTATGACAATGTGAACAAAATGAAAGAGAAAAGAATAATAATAGGAAGAGGAGAGAAAATATTGGAAAATGTAATAAAATAAAGGAGCACAAACAGAAAAGAATGATGATTCGCCAACTATTGCACCTATACAACCCAAATTTATTTTATCTTGGTCAAATTTTTACTCTGATACTCACATATGACAGCACATGAATCATCACACTTTTATCTGCTGTCAGTGAAACATATGCACCAATGTGATTCTGCATTTCCTTGTATTAATACATCTTAGATTATTTGTGAATCATTTAACATCCCTTGAATCATCCTTAAAATTTGTTTAAAGATTTCTCACATTTAGTTTTTCATGTATGATTTTTAATTTGTTTTTTTACTCTTTCAGTCTGGATACTGCAGCCGGGAAGACCTGGGTCATGAATAAGTCTTCCCGCATGACAGTGACCCAGAACCCACTGCTAAGGCAACAAGGGAATGGCAGTAGAAGAAGCACATTAAGGGCACTGAGTGGCGTAGTCAGTCTCCAGGCCTCAGTCCTATATTAATCTGTGGAGGGAACTGAAGCTTGGAGTTACTTAGTGGCAGCCAAGAAAACAGAACAATATTTTTGATAGATTACTCAGTGATTAATTCCAGCTCAGTAGGGGTGCAATGATCAGCTGCATGTGTGATACTGTGAGATTTATCTACAGCCAAGCAAACAAATATGGAGAATAAATAATTAATTTACTTGAATGTATCAGTTCTTTCAAATCAATATTATCTGTACTTTATATTAAATAAATAGTTGTTTCCCATACCTTCTTAAACAAAGACTTGTTAAACAATTTGAAGAGAGAGGAACAGTGTCACCTGTTCAAGCTAAGCTCAGAGCTGCAGAGAGAAAGGTGGAGATAAAACATTTAAGACCCTGCTGCCATTATCATTACCAACAAGTTGAAAGGGCATTTACTCTTTCTCCCCAGACTGCTTCAATCAGACTAAAACCTCCATTCTTAACTCAGTTCTGCACTACACAGACCCATCAGCACATCAGATTGGAGATGCTGTCTGTAATTTAAGGAATTATGTTTTCGAGGGTTTAAAGGTCATGGTACTGACAGTGTGACTGCAGATGCTCCATCTCACATTTTAGTGAGAGCACATCTTGTCATTCAACTAAAATCTGCTTTTCTTCACACTTGAATAAAATTGAGGTTTTGTTAACAACAGTTGTTTTTGTTTCCAATTTGTTCTTTACATGTAATTTGTATTCTTCTGCAATGATAACAACTACAGAAATGTCATTTTAAGTTAAAAGAACTATTCAGCGTGCTGTTCAGTAAAGTTAACTAGTGCTCATTTGAATACAAAAAACAAGAGCTGGTATGTAATAATGTTCTCTACGTTGTAAGCTACTAATATTTCAATGTGAAAATTTAGATAAGACACCGGTTCTGTTCATAATTTTTATGGACAGGATATCTAGGCGTAACCAAGTGGCGGAAGGCTTTCACTTGGGTGGTCTCAGAATATCATCTATGCTTTTCGCAGATGATGTGGTTCTGTTGGTTTCATCGGGTGATGGCCTCCAGCTCGCCTTGGAACGGTTCGCAGCCAGTGTGAAGCAGCGGGAATGAGAATCAGCACCTCCAAATCTGAGGCCATGGTCCTCAGCCGGAAAAGGGTGGAGTGCCCACTCCGCGTCGGGGACGAGTTCCTGCCCCAAGTGGAGGAGTTTAAGTATCTTGGGATCTTGTTCATGAGTGACGGGAGAAAGGAGCGGGAGATCAACAGACGGATTGTTGCTGCAGCCGTAGCGATGTGGATGCTGTCCCGGTCTGTTGTGGTGAAGAGAGAGCTGAGCGTAAAAGCGAAGCTCTCAATTTACCAGTCGATCTACATCTCTACCCCCACCTATGGTCACGAGCTTTGAGTAGTGGCCAAAAGAACGAGATTTCGGATACAAGCGGCAGAAATGAGCTTCCTCTGAAAGGTGGCTGGCCTCTCCCTTAGAGATAGGGTGAGATGTTCGACCATCCGGGACAGGCTCAGAGTAGAGCCGCTGCTGCTCCTTCACATTGAAACGAGCCAGTTGAGGTGGTTCGGGTATCTGACAAGGTTGCCTGCTATGCGCCCCCTGGGTGAAGTGTTCCGGCATGCCACACCCCACCGGGAGGAGGCCTTGGGCTGATCCAGAACACGCTGGAGAAATTACACGCTGGCCTAGGAACGCCTTGGTGTTCCCCCGGACAAGCTGTAAGAGGTGGCTGAGCAAGCCGACCCCGGATAAGTGGAAGAAGATGGATGGATGGACAAAGCGTCTAACATGTGACAACATGGGTTATTCATTACAAGCCCTAATAAAACCTCAGCAAGACTCAAGCTGCAGAATATAGAGGTAACTGCAGAGATGCTATTTTTAATGCCAGGCTTTAGCTTCCCAAAACCTTTTTCTAGTGTTATTAATCGGCCAGCCAAATGCAGCGTATACATGGATGTAAGAATGAACTCACTGAGCACAAGCCATTTATTGAGGTTGACGGTCAACCATACCAAAAAAATAAAGAACAAATTAAAAAAGACTTTCCTAACAGAAACTAAACTGAGCACATCACTAGGAACTAGGACCATAGAAACATGCTCTTAAAAACGTTAACACTGTCTGTGAAGCTAGATTTAAGAAATAAGTCTTCAAAGTTGAAGTAGGGCTCCATGGTGTAAATTTACCTTTACACATGTTTCATGTCTACTTGAAGTCTCTCAAAAACTCAGTTTTCATTATCTCTTCTTTACACTTAAGTATTAATATTCTACTTTATGACAGAATAAAAGGGGGCTCTTTAGATAACACAACACTGAGATCATTGCATCATGTAGTGTTGTACATAACTTTAACTTGGGGTGTTAAACGCAACTGAGCTCCCGTTAAAACCCATCAATCATCTGTCTGTAAAACAATAATGATCCCCTTTAAAATGTTTATAATAACATGGACTTGATGTCTTTACATAGTTTAGATATTTCTACTGAGCTGCACATAAGGCTTTAACACTATACAGTGCATCCAGAAAGTATTCACAATGCTTCACTTGTTCCACATTTTGCCATTTTAGAGCATAATTTGTGTGGTAAATTCAGTTGACTGGATATGATTTGGAAAGTCACGCTACAAGTCATGAAGTCAGACATGATATGTCAGACCATAAAACAAGCCATGAAGTCCAAGAAATTGTCTCTACACCTCTGAGACAGAATTTCATCAAGACACAGATCAGGGCAACCATACAGAAACATTTCTGCAGCACTGAAAGTCTGACTGAGCACAGTGGCCACTATCACCTGTGAATCTGGAAGAAATGTGGAACAACCAGGACTCTTTCTAACCAATCTGAGCAATTGGGGTAGATTGGGGCATTAGCCAGGGAGATGGCTAAGAACCTGGTGGTCACTCTGACAGAGCTACACTGTTGCTTTGTGAAGAGAAGAGAACCTTCTAGATGGACAAGCCTTTCTATCAATCAGGTTTGTATGGTAGAGTTGCCAAATAGATGCCACTTGTAAAGGGGACATGACAGCCCACCTGGAGTTTGTCAAAAGGCAACTGAACCACTCTAAGGCAATGAAAAACAAAATTCTCTGGTGTGATGAAACAAAGGCTGAACTTTTTGGCCTGAAAACCAAGTGTCATGTCTGGAGGAAACCAGGCACCGCTCATCATCTGGGCAATGCCATCCCTACAGTGAAGCATAATGGTGGTGACAGCATCATGCTGTGGGGATGTTTTTGGCAGCAAGAACTGGTCAGTGTCAAGGGAATAATGAAGCAGTAATGTACAGAGACATCCTTGATGATAACCTGCTCCAGAGTACTCTGGACCTTGGACTGGGGTGACGATTCATCTTCCAGCAGGACATGACCCTAAGACACAGCTAAGATAATAAACGAGTGGCTCCAGGACCACTCTGGAACATCAGCCTGATGGAGCTTTTGAACTTCTACAAAGAAAATAGGAGCGTCGAGGCTATAATTGCTGCAAAAGGTGCTTCAACAAAGCAATGAGCAAAAGCTGTGTTTACTTACCTACATGTTATATTTTTAATTTTTATTAAATTGTATTATTTGCAAGAATATTAATTTCCATTTCCTGCATAACAGGAAGAACTAGTACATTAATTGGGACTACTTTCATTAACCTACAGTTGACGCTGTGAAAAAATAGTAAGTAAAAAATAAACAACAGCATGTGTGTTCATGATGAGAAAAAGAGAATTATTTTATTAATGTCTGAGTTTTGAAAATTATAACTTCAGACATCACTTAACTCTTTTTCATTTTTTGCTGCTCCTTGCATTCTGTGTACTGAAATATGAATTGTGATATGTGAAAAACAACCTACGAATTGTATCTAATATCAGTAGTCACTGTAAACAGTAATTGCTATTGCCATAATACGTCTTTACATTACAGCTACTGTGTGTAATATAATATGATGTTGTAAGATGCTCATCAGTGTTGGATTCATAAGAATATGGAGGCGTTTCACATTATTCTTTACAGACATCAGTAATGAACAGAGGTGACCTTCACTCTCCTGAATCTTTCAATAAACCTCTGAGCTGATTTTATCTCTCAACAAAAGAGAAACCCAAACTCTAACATGAACAGAATATATGTGGCCTGGGCCTTTCATTGCTTCCAGTGTTTTTTATTCACCTCTTTTCTGTATGAAATGGTGAACAAGCTGCATTCATGTAACACTTCTCGTCTAATTATTTGCTTTAAGTTCTTTATACTACAAAGACAATTCACCCATTTATGCGCGCAATTGCTTTTTCTTTAAGGTCATGATGGTGAATTAGGAGCAAGTTTTGGGTTCAGTACCTTTCATAGAATGTGATGCAGCTCTGAACAGTTTAATAATAACAACAGTTTACAATAGCAGCAAAAACAAAGATGAAATGTAACTGACTGTCAACACTTTGGATTTATTAGTTATAGTCACACCATCTAATTCTATTACTTAGGGATCTTATCAGTACTGATAAGAGCACCAGAAATATGTTAATTAGCACTATATATATTTTTTGTATTGTATAGTTACAGCATTATTGAGCTCTTCGGTTTACTTAAATGCAAAACGTTTTCCTCAACCCAGTCATTTTTAGAAGTGTATATGTGAATTGTCTGATGTGAGATTTGTGAACTTTTAACCTTTTTCCAATATATAATTCAGGTTATTTGAGGGAGTATGACATTTCAGATTATTTCACAGTCATTAATCATTAGTTAAACTCTGGTTCTCTTCCACAGTGTGTCTTTTGTTGTGTCTTACTCCCGTCAGCCCCAACTGGTCATAGCAGATGGCGGCCCGTCCCTGAGCCTGGTTCTACTGGTGTTAATTTTTCTGTTAAAAGGGGTTTTTTATACAATATACAATATATACAATTTATTTAGATACAATCTAAATAAATTGTAATTAAATCAAAATGAACTGCACTGAATAGAATAGAATTGAACTGAACTGTATTGAATGCATTACAGTGATGTAGAGTTGCTATGTAAGTAGCAGCTGTCTAGTGCAAACTGATCAGTTTTAATGTGTTGAGAGTGAAATTTCATGTGGCTGTACACACTTTGAAGCTGTGCTGAGTCCAACAGGCATTCACCGTTACATGAACTCCACTGGGGAGTTAGCTTTCAAAATGAGCATGGTACATTAAAAGCTCTGTGCCCTGTCATGCTGCACTGAGATGTTAAATTAGCTGTTGTGATGTTTAACCCTAAGCCTGGCAATTGCCCTAATGCGGTATCAGATTCAAAGGCAGTTACAGAGTGAATGTGGCTATGCCTCTTTACATATGAAAATATAAACAAGCCTTTTACTTTGTGATGTTTGTTATGCGCCCGATGAGTTATTGCGCCAGTGACACTGGAAGTTCTAAATAAGCTTCGGTTAGTTCGCCTGAACACTTGTGTGTATTTTTTTCTTCTTTTTTCCCGTTATTGTCTCAGTGAGCAGACAAGATGGTCTGCTCGCTGGAAGCTGTACTGAATGATACACCAGATGCTACACTGTTGCAGGCGAGCTATAGGAACAAATTTAAGGACCCTAATGTTGCATATTATTTAACACATGAGACTTTAAAATGAACTACTCGATCTTAAGTAAACTGTAAATATAACTGAATAAGAAGAACAGACTGTTAGGCAACTGTAGCAGCTTGCTGAGGGGCTGACATACAAACAAGATCCTAATCTCAAGAAACAAGCCAAATGATAGAAACACACTTTCACATTATAATCTGCCATGACAATGTCTGAGTAATATCTGATGGGTTTACAAGCCTGAAGAAGCATGTTGCAGTCTTATCAAATGAGCTTATGTAGAGAATTAATGTCATTGTCTCATCAACTACAGTGTACTCAGTCCTCTTTTCACTTACTGTGTGTAATTTAACACTTATCTGTATGAAGGAAAAGGATTCTGGAAAAACTGGGAAGGATTCTGGAGTTCCAGAGGGACCCACTCAACACAGATGTGAGAGTGTGTTGGGTCACCCCCCTTCCTTTTCTTTTCTTTGTTTCTTCTAACAGGCAGAGGAGATACCTTAAACTGTGCAGTGAACATTTCTGCTGTAAGCTATACTGAGCTAAATGAGCTAATTCCCTGAAAAATAGGGACATACATTTTTATCCAGAACAATACAACATATAATTTACACCTGGAGCTTGTCACTATCTTGATTTAAATTGCCTCATCTTGTTCCTTTATGTACACTTACTGCTGCTTAGATTCAAGTCAATAAATCTGTTGTTGAATTTGTTGAATTACTGCTTCTGGAACAGTGTGGAATGTCTGACTAACTCACTGTTCAGCTTTCAAAATTCCCTGCAAATCTGAATCTGACAACAAACATAACTTTGGAAGCTTAATTTTCACTCTTCTGTGTCTCGCCATTTTTCACGATTAAGAAAGTGCATTTTCTTCAGATGTTATTCAACAGGAACACACTGGTCAAAAAAACAACAATATTGTAGGTAGAAGACAGTCTTCTACCTACAATATTGTAGACTTCCCTCTCAGGGGGTCACAGGTCTTAACATCCAGCTTTATGTGACTGCTAAAAAAGAGCTTTTCTCTATTTCCTAATAATAAAGCATTTTTATTCTTAATCAAAGATAAGATACATTATCATGTCATAATAACATTATTTTTGATCAATATATAAATGAGAAATGTAGTTTGAGTAAGTAAAATGACTATTCTAATGGCCCTGTTGTGTGTGTGTGTGTGTGTGTGTGTGTGTGTGTGTGTGTGTGTGTGTGTGTGTGTGTGTGTGTGTGTGTGTGGTGAATGCACAAATGGTGGTTGACAAACACAGAGTTTAAAAGGATAAAAGAAAGTATTCCCCTGGATCTGAATTAAAAAGTGAATGTTATGTGCTAAAGATAAATAGATAAATTAAAGTGGAATCACATAAACTCAATGAAACATTAAGGGAATTATATCTATATGTGATTCAGTGCTTAAATGTGATAGAATTTCTGTGTTAAGAATGAAAAAATGAACTTTTAATTAATGGATTAAAGTAGTTCAAAGTTGACATTTTGTCTTAAATCATGTAAGTCAGATTGACAGAGAGAGCATACGAGAGCAGAAAGTGTGAGTGGACATCAGATGATTGGATGTTGATAATGTGATTGGATGTCCCCATGGGTAAGGTTAGAAAGATGTGACAACCAGTGGGAAAGGGAGGTGAACAGGGGATCGACCCAGGCCAACCTGTGAACCTGCAAACTGGTTGTATATCTTTTTAAGAAGAATAAACTGTTTGCTTCGAAAGGAATGTATGAGAAAGTCTCACATATCTTAGCTCAGATTTAGTGTGTGACTAGAAAAATGTATAAAAAGGATCAACAGGATCGCCTAGATGAGCACGTGCATAGACTTTCACTGTGTATGCTGTTGCTCCCCTGCAAGTTTATAAACACATTAAACTTGCTGCTCATTAAAATTTCTGCTCTGCGTGTCTCACTTTATAAGAACATTTTTCTGACAGCTATCCTCAACGCTCATTTTTACTGTGTTAGATGGTCAATTCAGAAGGAGTTTGATTTACTTCCACTGAATGCCCATGCTGCTTTCCTGTTGGGTGATTATCATGGACTTAGAACAAGAGGATGAGTGCATCTTTGGATCCAGTTGTGCTCCTACCTCTCCTCATCAAAGATAAGAAAATGCTCAGCGTTAGCTACATAAGTATAGTTTAAGTGATTTAATTATTGTTTAGTGATTTTTTTACTATTTTATTTACCTTTTGAATTAGTCCTGCAAAATTGCTATGATAAAATTTCCTGTTCCTTAAAGTCTACATTGCTGACATTCACTTTTTCACTCTTTGAGGACCACTAAAGGTAACAGTCCCTTGGGGCCTACGGTATGGACCTCTATAACCAGTCCAGATTAACAAGTGCCACGACTGAGAGGGGGGCTGCCATAACAGCTGTGACTGATGCAATGTGACCTGCAAGGCTACACAGGTTTTCTCATATCAGGGCAGGCAGGGAAGACACCTGGACATCAAGGCAGTCAGGCTGGGCGAGTCCCTTCACCCACATTGGCTCTGCATTACCTGAGAGGGGGTGGCTGTAGCTCAGGTGGTAGAGCAGAGTCCCGTCTGCTCCAGTCTGCATGGGCAAGATGCTCTGATTCATCACATTGTGAACGTTAAGTAGAAAGAGAATAGAAGAAAAAGGACTTGTGTGAATGAGCAATGTGTAAGGCACTATATAAGAATCAGTCAATTTACCATCTAAGACTTATAGTGTAAGAGATTAGGACTTTTCTTTTCTATCAGAGAGCTGAAACAGATTTCTTGTATAGGGTTGTGGGTACTGCAGACTGACTAAATCAAACCTTGTAGTAAGTTCTTGTACTGTTTAAGTTGCCAACTTCGGGAGCAGAAGAATCCTGATTTGCATTTGTTGACCTCACCACACTATTTATATCCAGACCTGTTAAAATACAGACCTGTGGCCATAGTGTGGATGGATGCATGGATGCAGTTATACTGTTATTTAATCAGCACTGAAAACTGATTTAGTACTGGAAGGTTTCATTTCTGGTGTCATTAGGATTCTTTTACTTTTTTCAAGTGAAGTGCACCAAAAATAAATATAGTCCTCATAAAGTTTTTTTTTAATGCCGTACACCGTAATAAAATGGGAATGGTTGGTGATATTAAAGTCCTGTTTGTGGCACATTAGTATATGTGAGGGGGCAAACTCCTCAAGATGGGTGGTGACCATGGTGGCCATTTAGAAGTCGGCCATCTTGGATACAACTTTTGTTTTTTCAATAGGAAGAGGGCCATGTGACACATCAAACTTATTGGTAATGTCACAAGAAAAACAATGGTGTTCTTGGTTTCAACGTAACTTTATTCTTTCATGAGTTATTTACAAGTTTCTGACCACTTGTAAAATGTGTTCAATGTGCTGCCCATTGTGTTGGATTGTCTGGTTCAGTGTTGGATTTGCCAAAATGTGGATGCAAGAAAACTGTCACTAATGAAGAAACATCAGTGGCTGTCCTAGCTTCATTCAGCAAGAGCCCACAGTGTAGCACTCGCCGCATGTCACTGGAGAGTGGCATTAGTCGAACATCCCTTCAGTGGATATTAGCTACTCACAAATGACACCCTTACAAACTCCAGCTAATGCAGCATCCCAACGAGGATGACCCAGATCGGCGCACAGAATTTGCAGAATGGGCAAAACAAAAATTGGAACAGGACCCTCAGTTCACGCAGAAGATTTTGTTCAGTGATGAGGCAAACTTTTATGTGAATGGTGAAGTTAACAAACAAAACCAGCGCTATTGGTCTGACACTAACCCACATTGGATGGATCCCTCCAAGACTGTTGGAACAACAAAAGTGATGGTTTGGTGTGGTATATGGGGTACAACGATAGTGGGTCCATTCTTCATCAATGGAAACCTCAAGGCCACTGGATATTTGAAATTGCTACACGATGATGTGTTTCCCTCTTTATGCACTGAAGCTGGCACGTTCCCTGAGTTTTCCCAGCAAGATGGTGCACCACCACATTATGGGTGCCAGGTCCGAGCATTCCTAGATGAACAGTTTCCTGGAAAGTGGATTGGTCGTCGTGGGCCAGTTGAATGGCCCCATAGGTCTCCCGATCTGACCCCCTTAGACTTTTATCTTTTGGGATACTGGATGCCTGTGCTGGCATTTCTCCTGCGGTGTTGCTATCAGTGTGTGAAGAGTGGGAGAAGAGGGTTGCATTGACAATCCAACACAATGGGCAGCACATTGAACACATTTTATAAGTGGTCAGAAACTTGTAAATAACTCATGAAAGAATAAAGTTACGTTGAAACCAAGCACACCATTGTTTTTCTTGTGACATTACCAATAAGTTTGATGTGTCACATGGCCCTCTTCCTATTGAAAAAACAGAAGTTGTATCCAAGATGGCCACCATGGTCACCACCCATCTTGAGGAGTTTGCCCCCTCACATATACTAATGTGCCACAAACAGGACTTTAATATCACCAACCATTCCCATGTTATTACGGTGTATCTATATAAATGGCCCACCCTGTATGTCACAGACTGTGACACTTATGTTTAGTCCTCAAGCCTCATGTGCCAGGCTTTTGAAATTTAATGAATTTATGATTCCTTTCGGGTTCAAAAGTCATTTCAAATGGAGTTTTGTTCCTTATTTCTTTTGTAATAAAGGTAATATAGGTTGTATCATATTTATATATATTGCTTACTGTTTCCCCAGTGACCGTTGTACTGTATATGCTGAGCCCATTGTCTGAGTATTCTGGATGGAGTCATATATAAGTCTGCGTTCTATTATTAAACTATTCTTACGTGGGGGTTTTTTACATTGTTGTTCATTCTTAAGGGTTTATTTTCTAACCTTTTATATGAATCCTCTGGTCTTAGTTTTAGTTGCTCTGTCTTTCAGGTTGTATTTGGCTAGTTTTGCTTAGTTTCCATTCGGTTCTCGTGTCACATCTGCTTTGGCTTTCAGTGATCGCTCGTGTCAAGTTAATCTTGTTCCCCCATTTAGATGTTTAATTTCCAATTTATTCTATTAGTGGTTTGTTATTCTGTATCTTCTCTAGCTTATGTTCATGTCCCTCCCATTATTGATTCCCTGATTCTCCTCAGCTGTGAATTAATCTCCCTGCACTTCATCCCTCATTACCACTTGTATATATTGTCTCAGTCTTCCTCTGTCATGTTGTCAAGGGAAGACTTAGCTCTGTTTTCCCAGTATTATGTTTCTAGTGTTCTCTCTATATTCAGCAGCTTCGCTCTCAGTTATTCTCTGGTTTTGGTACTTTGCTTAGCTCATGTTCACGATAATCAGCTCATAAGTTATAAGGTTTTCATGTAACATGCATGACTGAGTGAATGGGTTAAATGCAGAGAGGAATTTCCCCACGGGGATCAATAAAGTATACATAACAGAACTAATTAGAAATTCATTTCAGCCATTTGTTAATATTCAATTCGATTTGATTTATATAGAGCCAATTTACAACAACAGTAACCTTAAGGTGCTTTGTACTCGAAGGTAAAGACCCTGCAATTATAAGCTTACAACACCTGTTATTCTCAGGCAGTCTCCCATCCAAGTACCAACCCTTTCCCAGTGGGATTAATAAAATTTTTAATTGTGTCTGAGGAAAGCATTCGTTTAAAGGCAGTAATATTAATGATAATAATAGCAACAACAACAACAACAACAACAAGTTACGACTAAACTGAAGTGTCTTAGATGGAAAAAGTATTTTGCTGTTTTTAAAAAACAAACTGTAAAAAAAAGTTTTTAAAAAGAGTATTAAACGGCAACACCAACAGACTGTAAAATCCAAAACAGTATACTTCTGTAGTAGAAACGAGAACATAATCAAGAAAAGTCAAGAAACAGTACATAATCACAAGCAAGTAACATAAAATATATTTCTGTCTATAGAAAAATACCAATTTGCTTTTTTGATATTTACTTTACAATGTGTATATTACACATTTCACCATTCAGAAATTCACATCCTGTTTTCAATAAAAATAAGTACGGTTTATATTTGTCAAAGTGTTTTAAGTTCAAGTTAAAACATGAACAAAACTAAGCCAATCACATAAAAGCACATAAAAGGGAACCAGGAAACTACTAAGAAAACTAAACTGGAAAAATGTGAAACTAGAGATGCTAGAAAACAGTAACACCAGAGCCAAATGACATGGAGGGAAAGTGACGAATCCTCATGATACACATGAGAGGGTGATTAGGAGAAGTGGAAACACAGCTGGAGCAAACAAGACAAAACGAGACGGGGGAAGCAAAACTAAACAAAATTCACACGGGACAAAAGACTATCACAATAAAACAGGAAACAGACTGAGACCAGCCACAGGAAACAAGGGAAACACATACTGAGACTCAGACTGACTAAATACAGGGAAGGGAGGAAGGAGACAGAGACAAGAGTTGGAAGAGATCGAGGGACAGAGGACAGAGGGAGACAGAGGCAGAGAGAGAGCGAATGGGTGAGAAACAGAGACAGAGAGTGACACCAAATTTGACATTCATTAACAGACACAATAGACTACATACTGGGGACACAGGGGAGGACACAGCAAGGACAGAGTGAGACAGACTGGACACATAAGGAAAGAGAATAAACCAGAACTAAGAACTACAATCATAACAAAACTCAGCAGCTCTCCAAAGTGAACATTAGCATCTCATTAACCCTCAAGAACTGAACAACAGACTAGGCAAACTCAAAAACCTGGGACAAAGACCCAGGCCAATGAAACTAAACTAATACACTAAGGAGCCAATCATCCCCAGTTCTTAACTTTCAGGGTTGGCAGGTGGACTGCCAGAGCTAAAAATGTTTCTTCAGCCATCTAAAATTTCATTGGTACATGTTTGGCAACAGACTCAGATGTTAAAAAACATATTGGAGATGGGATTTCACAATGAGGCATCCCAGTTTATTACTCAGCATGGATCAGATGCAGTCAAACCCAGAAGGTTTGGACCAGAACTTCACATATTTATAAAAGATAAGACAAAAATGAATTGGTCAAAAATGGGACACTTTCATTTGCAGTATGAAAGGTTTTTTTAGCCTCACTTTGGGTTTGTTGTTCACAGAAACAGAAATTTTGGCACAAGCTTGGCTCTGTCTCATGTACCCACATTAAAAAAAAACCAGCTTACAGTGCTATGTATAGCCTTTGAATAAAGTCTAAAGTGGCCTCATTTGCCAAAATTTCATAAAGTGGGCACCATGTCTTTAAAATGCAAATGAGGATAAAAGAAGAGTGTCTCAGTTGCAGGAATCATTTAAACAGAGCTTGTCTTGCAATGGTTAAGCTTGTGGGGTGTATGTGTAGGAGACAGACAGGGCATCATCAGAAGTCTTTTAGACACTATGTGTTTAGCTTTTGATGCTACTGTTAGGTGCTCAAAAGACCAACGGCATATTTCACTGATGTGATCAAAATGTTTTGACATGTCAGAAATATAACAGAGAAATCTGTTCTAAGTACATTGGTTGATGAAAATAGAGCATAACTAGGTGGCTTTCAGCATTCTTTGCATTCAGTTGGCAAATATCAGCAAGCAGCTTCATTCTATATCACACTTATTCAGTGAAATAAAATAATAACAGTTGTCAGTGATGCCTGCTCTGTTCTGTCTTGGGTCTCTTGGGGGTTCCAGAACAGAGCCATAGTACCAAATAAATGAAAATAGCTGAAGATAGAATCTGCAGATAGTTACTGACTGAAATTAAGTTAACCTTTTCACACAAAATGTTTTTTTTTTTTGTACAGATATAGACAAAACGTGCTTTGGAATTAATCTGCAATCATTATTATACCAAGACAAATCTAGGAAAAGCTCTCACATGACATCTTGCAAATTTTGGATTTGTCAAACACTGTTCATCCCTCAATTTAACTTTTCTATAGGTTTCAGTTTCACCGAAAAACTTCATCATACTATAACTAGTTTAGCAAATGACGAATATGCTGATAGACCATATGGCTGCCAACTCTGGTTGCGCTTTGCAGTTTGCCTCCACATCTGTCTCCAAACAAAATGAAGGAAATGAATTAATGAGAAAAAACCATTAGACTCTCAGCCTTTTCCTAAAAGGAGTAGTATGTGTACCAGGATACTAAAGAAATTCAGTGGAAAATAAGTAAGTAAGTAAAGTAAAATTTTATTTATATAGCACATTTCTAGATAAGAGATCACAAAGTGCTTTACAAGGTATAGACACAGATTAAAAAGATGAAGTACAGTCAAAAGTTAACAAAATGCAATTTTAAAAAGATGTGTTTTTAGCTGTTTTTTAAAAGTAATCAGTGAATCAGCAGATCTTAAGTTCTGAGGAAGAGAATTCCACAGTCTGGTGGCCACAGTAGCAAAAGCTCGATCACCCCTAGTTTTCAGTCTCGTATACTTAATAACAAGTAGGCCCTGACCACAAGACCTCAGAGACCTACTAGGGGCATAGGGCTGTAAGAGTTCAATGATGTATGCTGGTGCTTGTTCTTGAAGAGCCTTAAATGTGAGAACCAGAATCTTAAAGTGGACTCTGAATTCGACAGGGAGCCAGTGTAACTGTATAATATCTGGTGTCCTGGTGTCCTGGTGCAGCCACAACAACCTGGTGCTGAATGCCCAGAAGACAGTGGAGATTATTGTGGACTTCAGGAAGCACACAGCCCCACTCCCCCC
>NW_005187602.1:500712-502559 GCF_000239375.1 Pundamilia nyererei
ATAGATCTGTTGAGAAATCAACACCGTTTTGTGGGGATAGTGTTAAATTAAAAGCATCTGAGAACTTCTGCGCTGTGGAGGAATTTATAATGCGCGACATAACTGTCCGGTGAACAGGAGACAAAGGCTCATGAAAAGACATGTTAAAAAGAATACAATAATGGTCAGCGATAAAAATGTCCTTAGAACAAATACAATCAATATTCAAACCCAAGGCAAAGACAAGGTCCAGTGTGTGACCTTTGTTATGTGTGGGGCCGGACACATGCTGGATAAAATGAAAAGAATCCATAATGTTGATAAAACCCCTGGCAAAGAGGTCGGACTCATCATCAACATGTATATTAAAATCCCCCACTAAAAGCAATTTGGACAACCTTATAGTAGAGGACAGGAAGTCGCTAAACTCCGCTAAAAACAAGCTGTTAGGGCCGGGTGGACGATACACCACAGCACAGTAAAAAGGATCCTTACTTCCGATTTTAATGAGCTGCAATTCAAAAGAAAGAAAGTGTCCAACTTTCACTGAACGGCAGTTGAAACGGCCCTGAAATGCCACCGCGAGACCTCCTCCACGACCAGAACCCCGAGGCTGGCTGATGACAGAAAAGCCATTTGGGCACATTTCAATAAGAGACGAATAGTCCAAGCCCCGCTGCCAGGTCTCGGTCAGAAGCAGGAAGTCCAGATTATTAGAAGCAATAAAATCGTTAAGCACAAACGATTTATTAGTCAAAGATCGGGCATTAAAGAGCGCCATAGTCAGCGGGGTGAGAGCATCATTATTAGGAGAAGCTCGAGTTAAAGGACGTAAATACTCGAGGTTAGAGCCTTCACGTTCGTATATTCCACTCACCGAGGGGATGAAAAGCCAGTCAACAGGAGAGTCTGGATGAACCCTTCTGAGGTAGCACGGTCTCGGAGAGCCAGGCCCTGTATATCCAAGCAGGGCCGTGGAGAACAAATTCCTCTCTATGGAGCTGTTTTGAGCGTAGGTAACAAAACCCGCACGACATCGCTTTCCAATCAGCCCCCGCCGCCAGAAAAGCCTAAGCTTCACCTGGATACCTGATCTCCTTCCTCTTCTTCTCCGTGAACTACGGGGAACGCTGAGAACGCTGGCCGAGGATCCAGCCACTGGCGGTAGATGAAAAGTGCCAAAGGAGTGCGGGGGAAAGTGCGGAGAATAGAAAGTGCCAAAGGAGGAGGAAGATGGAACATCTTGGGCCATCATTGAAGATCGGATTGATAACAGCGTCAAACGATCATAAACCAAGGCAGCCAGAACATCATTGATACAAATAAAAATCAGCAGAGTAGAGAAAAAAAACACGACGATAGAGCGTGACAAACTGCACCCGGCAGCGGCGAAGCCAAACACAGGCGCCATCATACCGGAAGGTCGATGGCGCCTGTGTGGCTTGCAGAGATGGCGAGATCCTTTCTTGTGAGGGAAATGTGTTCAAAATATGTTCACTTAGGTTTCTGTCTGCTTCAACCAGCTCTGATGATTAAGACAAGAAGCAGCAGTTACTGAATCAAATGGAAACAGACATAGAAAATAAAGGCCGTGGTAATAATAATAGCAAAATACCTTGTACCTAGGCTCCTGTGGAGGTAAGGTGAGTGACATAGTCCTGATGACATTACAGGGATAGAATAACACTATGAGTGCTCAGTAAGAGGACAAAAATAAAGTCCATAAAGAATACTGTATGAGATCTTTTGCCCAGTTTAAAACTCTTTACATCCTGGTACTGGTGGTGGTCAGAGGGCCCGGTGGCGCCAGTGTTCAGCAGCCTCGCCTCTGTCAGTGCGCCCCAGGGTGGCTGTGGCTACAATGTAGC
>NW_005187602.1:502651-504581 GCF_000239375.1 Pundamilia nyererei
AAATACAGGCCATTTACTATTTTACCATCCATCAGATCACCAGTGAACCTGGGTATGGTTAGGTTGCATTATAACTACATGCTAAACAACTGTGGTTTCAGAAATTAGGAACTGTTACCTATCAAGTTTCTTATTTGCATTGTGGCCTTCACAGCCTTCTGATTTCTATTTAATTATGCTTCAATACTGTGCAAAGGTTTTGAGCCACCTATTAGTTATTTATATTCTGCTACCACAAAGATGCAGTAGTTTCTTGAAACTAGACTATAAAGAGACAGATTCAACATATTTCTCCTATATCAGCTTCCCTTTACTGGCTCTCTGATTAATCCAGAATCTAATTTAAAATACTTCTCACCACATACAAGGTCTTCAATCAGGTCCCATCTTATCTTAAAGATCTTATATAACTGTATGGTCTGATGGTTGGGGTTACTATGTGGTATTGTAGGGTCTTTACCTTACAATATTAAGTTCCTTGAGGAAAATCTTGTTTCAATATAAATAAAACTGAACTGAATTAAAACAACAATAAATGGAAAAACAGTAAATACAACAGGGCAAAACCAGGGTTTGTACAGTTCTAACAAGTTCGAAAGTCAGTATTTGCTGACCACCGTTATTCTTCATCATCGTCAGCCTGAATTTTCTTGTGCAAGCTTTCTGGTAATTTCTTTACTTTAGTCTATTCAGTTGTTCCACTGTGTGTGTGTGTGTGTGTGTGTATCAAGGTATGCTTTTTCTGCAATTGTGGTTGGCATCACTGTCATGCTCAAAACGAAGCTGCCTTTTGTCTGTTAGGTGTTTTCCAGATGGTATTTCATGGTGGCTCAAAATCTATTGGAATCACAAACGCAGAAAAGTACCATCAGTTTGGGCAGTTATCAACACCACTGGCTGAAATGCAGCCCCGAACCACAACAGAGCCTTTGTTATGTTACAGATAGCTGTAGACACCTACTGCTGCTCTCATCAGTCTCTTTTGTACATACTGAAAACAATTTGAACCAAAAACCTCAAGTTTGCATTTGTCACTCCAGAAGACCTACTGCCGCTACTTTTCACTCCAGAAAAATGTCATTTGACATAACTATGCCTTATCTCACTGTGTCCCTTCCTGAAGAATGGCTTCCACTGAGGCCTTTTCTGATTAGATTTTGGTAAACAGCAGATGTGTCTTGGTTCAAGCTGGATTTTCTAGGTCGGCCACTGCCAGAAGGCTAGTAATAATAAAGTGGCAAAAGTTACCGTTTAAAATTGGCTCTTTGCTAAATTGTCTGACATGTATAGATGTGACACCACTTCAGCCCTTGAGTTCAGTAAATTTTTATGCTTGAATAATTCATAGGTCAGTGGTAAGTGGCTTAAGATAAACAACAAACAAAAAGAAAATGTTTTCCTTTGAAAATGACTGTGGACAAGGACAAGACTAAAAACCAGAAAAGCTGGCAAGGTGTGCATTTAGTATATTACTTTAGTTCAATATCTAACCTTATACAGTGGTAGGCTTGAGGATTAGTTAGCAGTAGTCTATAAAATGCTGCCAGTTAATGTTACAGATTGCTGCTAGAGCTAACCTATGCTTCGTTCATCATATCATTTTATTTTATTTTGTCATGTTTGTGTATTCTTCAGTATTGGTGAATAAATCGGCTGGTCTACACCTCACCTCTGTCTCCTGTCATCTACTTTAATCCATTTGCTATTGTTCATCGACATCCTAACAAGAGATAAGCAAAACTCTAGTCTTTATCTCAAACAAGTCACTGGTGACCTGCTGTTTGTTGTGACTTTAAAAATGCTTTAATGGTCTTAACCCTGTAAAGCCTGCACCAGTGTCAAATCAAATCAAATCACTTTTATTGTCACATCACATGTGCAGGTACATTGGTACAGCACATGTGAGTGAAATTCTTGTGTGCGAGCTTCA
>NW_005187602.1:506437-507355 GCF_000239375.1 Pundamilia nyererei
AACTGAGCAGGTGACTGAGCCGATAGGTGAGCTAATGTCTGAGCTATGGAGAGAAGTTTAAGTTGTATTGACTGTTATAACGATGGCAGTAATGGCGTGTGAGGTGGTGGATTAGCAGATGGTTGGACTAGGTTGTCTGAGCCTACGGATCCTACAGAAAACTGCTGGACGGGCTCACCTGAGCCTCCAGCGAGGTCAGAAACAGGTGCAAGTACCTGCCGGACACCAACCACTCCCACCCGAGGAGAAGGTACGGGTGCAGGAGCTAACTGGTTCCCGGTCATCCTCACCCTGGGAGCCGGGACAGGCACAGTCAACGGCTGGGCAGCTGCAGTCCCCACCCGAGGAGCTGGTACGGGTGCAGCGACAGGCAGAGGCTCAGCCAGCCTAGACACCTGAGCAGGGACCAGCTGGACCTCAGCCTCCCTCACCTGAAGCACTGAAACAGGTGCAGGGGAATGCTGGGCCCGAGCTGCCCTGGGAGCAGGAACACAATGGTGCGAAGGAGCAGGCTCAGCAAACACAGACTCTTCTAAAACGTTTTTTAACTTCCTACCACCACCACGTCTAACAGTCTTAATAGTCTCAGTCTTAGCAGTGTTCATATGATTGTTAGTCTCCAGCTCCGAGGAACGACAGCAATCACAACTCACCACCGGGAGTTGCTCCGCAGAAAAAGAGTGGTGACGGTGTGAGCGTCGCCTCCTCCGGGAAGTGGGAGGTGGCAAACTGGGCTGCGAACCTTCCAAAGGACCGGGCTGCGATGAGGAAGCAGAGAGTTTGTGAAGCTCAGAACGCGGCAGACCCAAAAACAGAGTGAAGGACTGCAGCGGAGTGAGTCTAACGTCCGGTGTCACATAATCTCTCTTCCTCCGCCGCTTAACTCTCTTGTCGGACTGGTAATCCAGGGGTGAAGGC
>NW_005187602.1:508289-519438 GCF_000239375.1 Pundamilia nyererei
CATCATACAAAATGTAATCAAATGGAAAGGTCCCCTTTTAAAAGTTGTTTTATTAGTTTTAATCTTTTAACTTTATGCATCAAGCAAAAATTTAATTATATGCAACATTCTCTGACTGGAAGAAATTTGTTTAATATTTAAACCTATTTTCTGCACATTCCAGCGCATAATTTTCTTTTTTTGTGTTTACACTCACTCTTTCAAATAGATGCAAGTAAAACACAGCAGAAAATAAATAAAGTCAAAGACTAGAGGTCCTTTTGCTCTATTTTCACCTGTAAAGCAGGAGTAGGGTAGGCGGAGGTTTACCCTGGTGCAGGTGTGCCGCGGCGGTCAGTGGAAGAATCTGCGAGTTTCTCTGTGAGTTTTTCATTACGTCGTTGCGCACTTGGTGCTTGCTTGGAAGTTTAGGGGTTTTTTTCGCTGTAAAAAGAAGTTTTCTTCCCACGCACAACGGACACTAATGTTTTTGTCACTTTTTATGGAATCAAACTCAAAGTAAGGTCAGTACTTTCACGCTTTAAACGCTGCACGCTCATACTCTCTCCCACACTCGATATATTATCCACTGTTGATCTGCACACAGCTGTTGTCATGAACGTCGCACTTGCTTACGTCACTGTCATGACACATTCTCGCAAAAAAATCACGGTTTTAGTAATGCAGTAATGCAGCGTTCCTACGGGAAAGTAACGGTAATCTAATTACCGTTTTTGCAATAGTAATCCCTTACTTTACTCGTTACTTGAAAAAGTAATCGGATTACAGTAACGCGTTACAAGTAACGTGTTACTGCCCATCTCTGCTAAGGACAGATAAACTATTCATAAGATTACTCTAACATCTGATTGTGAAGTCAGTTATATTCAACCAATGTAGGCAAACTTAACATTGTAGGAACTGTGGTTACAAACTTGGAAATAATTTTGTGCACACAACTTTGGTGTATCTGGCATTCCAGAAACCTGCAGTACGTTTCTGTTGGTATGATCCTTTGATGGTAGAACTAGAGTCAGGTGACAGTCATGTTTAATTCCTACATAGCTGAGCTCTCATTTTACTTCTAGTGTCTTCCTTTTTCCTTTCAAACACTGCAGCTGCTGACTCAAGCATCATGATGACATGGGTTTGGTGTGTCCTTTCAGTGCAAGCATAAGCTGTGATGAAATCTACAGCAACAGTTCATCATTGTGACTCAGTCAGGACCTGTGTGATAACTCTCATGGTTGCTCTATGTGTCTGGAAAAGAAGAAAATACGCTGCTTTATTGAAATGTGAGGATGCTACAAGTTTCTTCTAAATGGGCCGAATGTACTTTTTTAAGAAGCACATTCTGGGATATTTATTCAAGCTGCATCTATGTCCGACATTATACCTCAATATGGTAAATGGGCTGGTTCTTACATAGTAGCTTTCTACACTTTCTGAGCATGCAAAGCACTTTACACAACTTGCCTCATTCGCATAAGCACATTTTTTTCTATATATATTTTTTAACTGCTTGTCTGTGTCTGTGCTCTGTCTAACATTCACACTCCGATGGATGCATGAGAGTGCAACTTAGGGTTATTATCTTGCCCAACGGTATTTGGCATGCAGACTGCAGTACCGAGGGACTGAACCATCAAACTTCTGATTAGCAAATGACCTGCTCTACCTCTTGAGCTGCAGCCAGCCCCACTGATTTTGTTTTTCCTTGAGATTGTTTTATGTCCCTTTGCAGCTGATTTAGGAATTTGGAGGACTGTTTTTATATCTTTAGTTACTATGAGTCTTTCCCCTTTTTTTGCATTTGCATTTTCTTTTTCTGCATCTTTCTGTAGATCATCTGAGCTATGCAACATTCTCCAAGGGCTATTGTGCCAACTTGGTCTGTGATGATATTCTATAATTCAGCTTTGTCTATTAATCTTCTAACATTTGATTTCTTGAGAGCAAATGGTATCCAGCTGCTAATTCCTACCAGTAAGCTACAGCTGTCAAAGCTAATTTAGCTTCCACCAGACCTGTAAAAGCCCCAAAGTATCTAGAAATTTGCTGTTCCTGTTTTTGTTCTTAATTTTTTTTTTCTTCTTTCGCGTCCTTAAAAATTCTGCTGTAAACAGTCCTGTTACTTCAGCAGCCTCTTACTGAAATCCTGGGACTAAGCTCCCAAATGACACACCCTTCCTTCTTAGTGCAAATGACTTTCACCTCCCCCTCACCTCACTGTGTCCGACTGGCTGCCACTAATGGACTGTTTTATGTGTTGGAGAAAAGGTTAGTTACTAACTGCAGATGCTCTCCTCTCAAGGGAGGAAAGGTGGAGGAATCCCTACCCATGAAATATTCATCCACTCCTTTGACTGCATGCAGAGCATAAGGATGAAAAAAACTCCTCTTCAGGAAAAAGTGAAAATAAATAAATGAGTGATAACAAGAAAATAGGGTAAAAAGTCAGAAAATACATTTCATCCATGACTGGACAACAGCAAATGTGAAAACCATATATTTAACAGGGGGACAGTTAACAGAAAGCATGTATGCCATACGGTAGAATGGGAAAAAAAGAAAAAAGTTTAAGGGCTAAAGAAATACAGATGAGAAGATAGAAGAAAATGGGGAACTGAGAGAAACAAAAGCAGATTATCTTGTACAGGATTTTACACTTCAGAAGAAGAAAAACGACAGCAGAGTTTTTCCACAGCTGATCCAACAGAAAGCCAGTGGAAATACGAACAATCAGTTTCTCTAGTTAATCTGCTGCAAACACACAAATACACAGAGGACTATACTATATCTGACTAAAAACTGAAGGAGGGGGAATATCTGCTGCTATTCAAAAAATAATATTTTCTTGTGACTGTTTTTCATTATTAAAATGCTAAACTTTCACCCTGAGTCAAGGAAAAAACAGCAGATAAATCTGCATCTTTGCTTCCTCGAAAGATGACTGATGCTGCTGGATATTTATTCATTACAACAAATTTACATCATTACACCTTGTGAAAATTTTAGAATACAAAACTCTTGTTAAAGTTTACTCATTTTATAGCGATTCATTATATATAGTGTACTCTCTTTTTTTTTTTTTTACAGTAGAATTATTTTAAGCCAACACTTGTTTGCAGGTTTCGAACATGAACACATAATTAACAGCTTCTGAGCTGGATGTCATTTTGGAGACAGTTGGTGTCATCTCAGTCTGATATAAGTTCAAATAGGACTCAGTCTGCTGACAGCTACGATTTCCCACTGAAAGAAAGCAGGAAGATCACACTTCTCCTGGTGGGGAGGCTGCAGGATTAACTGAACGGTGGTGAGACAGTGACAGACTGAAGAAAGCACAACAGCTTTTCACTGTCAGAGATCAAAACAGTTCTGTTATTCTCTCAATATCTTTGCTAAATGATGTGGTAATATCCTCAGCAAAATACTGAAATACTGAAAACTACAGCCTTAGCAGAGCATTTATTCTACCATTAGACTCAGATGCAAAAGAACCCACCGACCACTTTCATCACTCTCTAGATCTTGTTCTGACATATGGCATAGAAACTGTACATTTAACAGTATTCCTTAAAAACCCTTTTTTGTCGGATCATTTCCTAATAACATTTAAATTCACAGTAATGGGGAATACATTTTATCACAGTAGATGTCTTTTTGAATGTGCTTTAAATAAGTTTAAGGATTGCTCCACTGTTATCTTCTTCCATGCTATGTGCCAACACAGAGCAGAACAGCTACCTGAATGCTACTCCCACAGAGGTCGATTATCTTGTAAATAGTTTAGCATGTTTACTACGTATAACTCTGGATATTGTGGCTCCTCTGACAAAGAAAGTATTTGACTCCCTGGTATAATTCTCAAATGTGCATCTTAAAGCACAGAGAGCAAAGATGGAAGCAAAGATAACTAGTAAGCTGCAGAGGAAATCTCACTAATTTAGTGACCACCTCTAGTCTTAGTCATACGTTATTTGTATTCTGTTTCTTTTAGTTTTCATGTCCGATGTTTAGCAACTTCATGTCTTATTTTTGTTAGTCTCTCATCTTGTGTGTTCTTTGTTTCGTGTGCTCCCCTTGCTTTGTCTGCCATGATTCGTTTTAGGTTCAGTGTTCCCCACTTGTTTCCAATATCTGCGTTATCTCTGTGTATTTAAACCTTTTCCCTAGTTCCTTGTCATGTCATACTGTTTATTCTCTGTGCATTACCAGTGTGTTTTCCCATGCTTTGATTTATGAACTTTGTTTTCTGCCACTTCCCATTTGGATTTTTGGACTTTGTTTCCCCCTGTTGCCTTGATTTTGTGTTGCTTCTTTATGCTACTCTATCTTAGAGTCTCTATTTGGGTCCGCATTCAACACATCATGTGACATTTGTGGGTAGCTTGCTCTGGTGGTAACAATGAGCAGTCAGGCTGCAGCAGCAACAGACAGCTGTCGGGATGCAGAGTTGAAAATTCAGCATTGGGTTGCAGGACAAAGGAAGAAGCACACATCTAAGCTGCCTGTTAGGGTTAGTTCATATTGCAAATTTTTCCTTTGCTGAGAGTTTATCATTGAAGCTGTGAGACGTAGAGCCAGAAGCCAAGGCCTTGGTTAAAATGTAATCATCTATAAAAAACTAGTTGCTTCAGCCTCTTATATGAATTACAGGATTCCATTACAGACACATGACAAAGGACAAGAGTCGGCTTTAAACATCTGAACCTTTCCAAAGCTCCAAAGCAACAATGACGTTTTACCGAGCTTTATCCAGGGATGGAGCATTCAAGACCAGTTTTGTGATTCCCAACCAAACTCTAAAAAAGAGTAAGCCATTATTTGGTGGGGAGTTGTGTTGGGTTGACCTGTTTACGCTAACATGCTCTGAGAAAGAAGAAACATTTGAGAATTTGCCCAACTCCACAGATCACGGATATTGTGGGACATCAGGAATTTCACTGGAAAAACAAAGCGGACATTTTTTCACATTTTTGCAATATACTGAATGAAAGGAAATACAACAGGAATGTTGGGGAATGTTGACCGAATAGTGATAAAATGGTGTTTTTACTATTCTTGTTTCATATTTTTCATTGTCTAATTGTGAGTATTAGCTTACTGTTACCAGTAGAGCAGTTTGTGAAGGGATACAATTAAAACTGAGTTCATCTTATTGCTCTGGTCTTCTATAACCGTTCCACTTTCTCATGTGGCCCCTTGGGAAAATTACCTGCTTACCTCTGTCCTAGAGTCATGTAATATCATTCACTGAAGTGGAAGCACCTCTCAGCAGCCCAGGAGAGCAGCTGGTGGCCTTACAGATGGAAAGTCTCTCTCCATCGGCCAGCTGTCACACTTTTACAAAGATTAAGAAGATGGAAGGAATTTTTTTATTTTAAAGTTTTTCTGGATTTTAAAGGTTTTCATTTTCTAACCACACAATGAAATATGCATTCATTCATTCTCTGTGTATAATTTGCAATATTATCATCAGCTTGCTTTTTTGTTAATTACTTCATGATAAAATTCAAACCAGACACTTGTGATTTCTGTTGCATTGTCCAACATTCATATATTCAATTTAGCATGTTGAACTAGTGTTAAATAACAGCAACTGAGTAACCTCACAGAGGCCTGATCTCAGCATCGAGTGCCAAAAACTGCAGCTCTTCTAATGATCACTTTGGGCTGGTCCCAAAAGTGAGTCAATCCAAATAGACTGCCACTTTAAATGCCCAACTTTACAGCAGAAGAGCACGTTTACAGCTCCTACAAAAAGTATTTTTCTCTCTAACGTTCCCCAAGCTTAAAGTTTACATTTTAAGATCGTTTTATACTGGCTGGCTGGATGCTGACACTGGCAGCTGTAACTGCTAACTGTCTGCTAGGTTTCACTACAAACGTGAGTCACTACTATGGAGCCTATGAGTCCATATAACTTAGCACTTCAAACTCTGATCTAAATATAGTCACTACTGTTGTGTCATAGCAAGAAGGTCCAAGTTTTTAATTGTGGCAAGACCCTTCTGTTTGGAGGTTGCATGGTTTTCCCAAGGCTGTGCAGATTTTCTCTTTCAATAAAGAATTTGCGAGTTTTCTGCTTAGAAAAGAAATTAAATAATCAAGGCTTGAAAATAGTTCATTGTGGCTAGATTAATCTTTTATAGGTACTGTAGAAAAGACAAAAGACACTGAGATAGCCTAAAGCCAGATGATTTTTCAGTTTCTGCTTTTGTTAAATAACAATTATTCAAATATCCTCACTTGATGAGTGTTTGGTAAAGGCATCAACTCAAGGGGGATATGGGGGTTTCATCAATCTGACCCTGAACTGCTCACCACGCTACAGTCAGAGCTGCAGTTGTTGTCATGGAGACAAACTACATAAGGTGGTCGTGGCAGCAATCCTGTGTTATGTTGTAGCTGAGCAGGTCTCTATGGCCCTCAAGTTACCCACATTAGTAACATCTGGCAATATCTCAGAAGTTGGATCATCAAATCACAAAGAAAACCACATTACAGGGTGCAGGGAGTTACCTCAGAGATAAACCTATTTCCACTTTCACCACCTTCATTGTCTTTTCTCTTTTTCCTTTGGACAGACACTTCTTTCCTCTTCTCTTTCATAGGGGCTAAGGTGAAAAGTCATGTCGCTCAATACATGAGCAGGGCCAAGAAAGGAATTGGCATAGAAACCAGGGGGGCAAAACACCAGCTACTGGTAGATAGAGGAGTCAGTCAACACTGTAGGACCAGACTGGTCCAAGTTAGCATTACTTGGATTGACTACCAGAAAGGCTATGAAATAATGCCTCACAGATGTATCTTGGAAAACCTATAACTATACAAGATCAACAGGATAAGAGCCTTCATTAGAGAAATGAACATTTCTATGGTAGTTTAATTTTAATGGACAGAGAAAAAAATATCAATTAAAAATCCAAAAACCAAACATTTTCATAAAAGTTATAAATTGATTTGCAAGTTATTGAGTAAAATGAGTATAATAACAAGCTATTTTGATTAAGATTAACATTGCTGCCATTCATATCTCAATAACAAGACCACAGTCACCAAGAACACCATTATTAACACAATACACTGAATGGATTTAAATTTTGCGCTGCCCATCTCCTTTCTCATGAAAACACACGTACAGACCAATCTTAGGTTTGTGAGTGAACCCCCTAAATAATTCAGAGAAAGCTTGGGAGAAACTCCTGTGTTCAAAATTGAGATAAAATCAAAATCGTGCTCTTTGGCACCAGCTTGATCCCCCATAATTGGAGGAAGAGAAATGCTTAGTGTTACCCAAAGAACACACACAGTCAAGCACAGAGTTGAAAATGTTTAGCAGAGAAACAGCTAAAGTTTCTCTGCTAAAGGTACAGAACAACTTCACCACATTGACAGGCCAAGGGATGTGACCATGTACTGTAACAATTTGGAACAGAACCTCCCTCCTTCAACCAGAACACTAAAGACAGGTTTGTGTGGGTCTTCCAGCATGACAACAACCCAAAACAGACAACCATGCCAACAAAGGAGTGGAACCACGTTAAGGTCATCCAGTGTCCTACCAAGTCTCCAGACCTCAGCCTTATTGAAAGTCTGTTGAAGGAAGTGAAGCTTCAGGGTGCCAAGTTCCCGCCAAAACACTTAAAGGATTTAGAGAGTTTCAGCTAAGAGGAGTGGGTTCAATCTACTCCTGAGATGTGTGCAAACCTCATGACAAGAATTGTTTTACCACTGTACTTGTCAGTACATAATACCGTCCCTATTATAATAATTATGCAATACGATGTTGCAAACATGCAAAGAACTGCATGTTGAGAAAGCCTGGAGAACTATTCTAGAACTAAGACTGATCAAAGAAATTACGAGCAAGCTTTCTTGAAATTTCAGGTTGAACTTAAAACATAAAGGTGGTCATACCGTTACTGAGATTCAGGCTTGTTACAAACTGTTCTTTACCTTTATATTTCTACTCATGTCTGCACATTTCAATAAATAGCTCCATCCATTTTCCTTTTTCCAAGCAAAAAATAAAGAAATCAGGGGAAGCAAGAGACTTTTGCACAGTATTGTAAATACATATTCACTCTGTTAATGAAGCCATTTGCATGTGCAGCATCGTGTGTTTGCACAGTGACAACAGCAGCATAGATGACACCTCACTGAGCCCACACAGGAGCCACAGCTGCTCTCTGCACAGTTATTAATCAGATGCTTTTAAAAGCCTCCATCGCAGCCATTTTTCATCATTAGTACAGCTGCCATCATTTGCGCAGAGATTACAGCAGTGTTGCAAAGCCAGATAAATGTGTCAGCAATAAAGCAACAAGGTGATAAAGCAGAATACATGACAGATGGAAAATGAAAAATGTAATTACATTTAAATTAACTTTTTCTAGTCATAGTTCTTCTTTTTACTGTAAGTCATGCACAGAGAAATAGCTTTTTCTCTTATAATCTGAACTATATAATTCAGCACTTGCTTGAATATCATATCATAAATATCAGCAAAGTATGTTCGTGACATTTTGGACATATAATAAATAGAGTGCCCTTTGTCACGAATCCAGGTTTTGCACCGAGTGTTTTCAGTTTTGGACGCTCTGTTTCTGTCAAACAGAAAATGTCAATATTCCCCATGCCCAGTCGTTGTTTCTGTTAGGTCTTCCATGTCCATAGTCACTTTTGTCTTTGTTTACTTTGGTCTGTCAAGTTTATCTGTTTAGTCTCCATCGCAGTGTTTATGCTTCCTGTGTTATTTTAATGGCCTCTCATCTCAAGTGCATTATGTTCAATTTTGCTTCCCCTCTTGCTTGTTAATTGATTCTATTCACCTACGCCTTGTTTTCCCCAGCTGTGTCTCTTTCCCTGATTACCTTGTGTGTATATTTAACCCTTAGTTTTCCTTAGTTCTTTGTCATGTTGTACTGTTTGTCTGCCTGCGGTTTTCCCCACGTTTTACCTGCTTCAGATTACTTTTGAATCCTGTTTGCTTCAGCCACCAGGATCTGCTGCCTGACCTGAATAAAGGTGAATTTTTTCGTTTGTTCAAACCTGTCTTGGAGTCTGTATTTTGGGTCCAAATTCTACATAAACTATGAATCCCCTTCCTTCTCAAAATAAGATACAAATAGAACAAAGAAGAACAATACACTATGGTGTGTATATATGAACACATGTATAGTGTGGGTGGGGTATTCTGTGGGAGGTGTTTCGGGAGTATGGGGTGTCTAGTCCATTGCTATTAGCCGTTCAGTTCCTATATATAAACATTGTGGGAGCTCGTTCTGCATTGCCGGCAATAAGTCGGGAACATTAAGTTGTTCCCAGTACATGCTGAACTCCGGCACTGATTCTTTTAATGCTTTTTATGTACAGAATGTCTTGCCATGTGGTGGAAGGCTTCCACTTTGGTGGCCTCAGAATCTTTCCGCTTTTTGAAGATGATATGGTTCTATATGCTTCGTCATATTGTATCCAGCTCAGATTTGAGTGGTGCACAGCTGAATGTGAAGCGGTGGAAATGAGAATCAGTACCTCCAAGTCTGAGTCCTCAACCATGAAGGGGTTGAGTGCCTAATCCAAGTCAAGGATGAGTTGCTGCCAACAGTGGAGGAGTTTAAGTAACTCATGGTTTTGTTCATGAGTAACTGGAGAAGAGAGTGGGAGATCGACAGATGGATTCAGGTTATGGCTGCAGAAAAGTGGATGTTGCATTATTCCGTTGTGATAAAAAGAGCATAAAAGCAAAGCTCTCAGTTTACTGGTTGATGTATCTCTCTGCTCTCCCCTATGATCACAAGGTCTGGGTAGTTACTAATAGAATCAGACTGTGGATACAAAGTGGCAAGGGCCATCCACCCATAGAGACAGGGTGAGAAGTTTATCCATCCGCAGGGGTTCAAAGCAAAGCAGCAACTCCCCCACATTGAAAGGAGCAGGTTGAGGTGGTTGGGGCATCTGAAAGGATACCTCCTGGGTGCCTCCTGGGTGAGAGGTTATAGCAATGTCCCACCAGAAGGAGGCCCCTTTGTAGACCCAGGACTTGCTGGAGAGATTATATCTCTCGGCTGGCCTAGGAACAACTCTGTGTTTCCCCAGACAAGCAGGAAGAGGTGGCTAGGAAGATGAAAGTGCATCCTATTTCAACTAATCATCTGTCATATGTTTCTAGAACTTGATCGGAATCTACCTGTGGTAAATTATGTTTTTCAGTAAATACAGATACAATTTGAATGTCAGAGCAGAAACCAAGCCATGAGGTCTCTATATTTTTGAGACAGGATTTTATCAAGGTACAGATCTGGGAAAGAATACCGAAAAATATCGTCATTTTCCAATGAGCGTAGTGGCCTAAGCTCTCTCGAGTACCAAAGTATAAAAAACTTTTAAATCTCACTTTGACTTGAATTAACTGTATATCTGTTTACAATTTCCTACCCAACTCTCTGGAGATCTGGACAAAAGCATCAACGCCGCTCTCGCCGTAGTTTCCCTCTGAGGCAAGGGTGGACACGTAGTTCCAGCCCATCGCTGTCACAATGTCTAGCATGGCCTGAGCCTGATAGGAGTCGGGAGGAACCACACGGGAGAAGAAGTCATAGCGTGTGTTGTCACTGAGCTCTGGAGCTGTCGACGCATAGCTGATCTGAGGAATCTGTGGAGAAACAGCAAGGTTAAAACCACTAGACCCATAGAAGTACAGATAATGCAGGCTACTGTATAAGCCGGTTTTAGTTTATTGCAACTTTCCATTACATCATGAAAAACTCAAAATTACACTGCAAAAAGCAAACTAATAAAACAGACAATAACATGTCCTATAATTTTGGGATGATATAGAAAACTTTTAACCATAATATGTCATGCTTAAGCATCTTGATCAAATGATATGTATCAGTGTTGTTTGTTTGTACATTTTTAACCATTTTTCTAATGTGCTTCTCCCAGCTGAAACTATAACAGATCTGTTAGAAAAATAGTTGCAACATGTTCTTAATTGTTCATTCATTTGCATGTAAAAAAACAAAACTTGGCTGTACAACAAATAAAGAATAATAATCAATATATATGGAAAAACTTTCAGCGCAACAGGCTAAGAGAAGATTTCAGGAATAGAAGAAGTTATCAAAAGAGTAGTGGAGAATATATATATATATATATA
>NW_005187602.1:519469-524406 GCF_000239375.1 Pundamilia nyererei
TTTTTTTTTTTATTTATTTTTTTTTTATTGAAGACATCAGAAGTCATACAAACCAAACTATGAACTTAAAAGATATGGAGGAATAAAGTAGTGATTTTACTCAGACTGTTAAATATTGTCCACATTCGTTTTCAAACATCTAACAGTTGATTTGTTAAGATTTAAACAAACTTCCAACTCCTGTCAGATTCAAATTAGTGAGCTTTACGGTGTGAAAAAGAGAAGTCATAGATCCTGCTGTAGGCAGGCCAACAGGCCTGCCGGGGCTGGATAATGGTCCTTTAGAGAAAGATTGAAGAGCTGATTGATTTCAACTTCAGTGTGTTGAACAGAGCACCACTGGACACCTCATCAGGATTCACAGAGGGAAAGGAAGAGGGAGGAAGATAGACAGCTGGGGGCCTAACAGCAACACAAATGTCACTCAGCCTGACTTGCTCAGTGACAGTCTACAAATTAAACACTGTACTGTAAATGCAACCCTGTCTGAGAGCTGACACTATCAGAGCACTGCAGGTTTAACACATCAGAGAGAAGCTGAAGTTTATTTCCTACAGAACTACAGAGCCTACATTTCCTGCAGAAATGAAGAACATCCCTGAGGTTCTGCTCATACTGAAAAGAAACTTAAAAAAAAAAAAGGGAAGGGAGAATATAAAAAATAAATGCAGTTACTTTTATTTAAGTTACAACTCTGATAGAAGTCATCCAATATAGTTTATCAGAAATTATAATAGGCTTGTTTTAATTGCTGATATGAATCATAAAAAGTACAACACAAAATAAAAAACATAAAAAATAAAAAAAACTTTTTTGTATTTTCCATATCAGTGATCCTACAGCTGGATTTACATTTTCTCTTCTGGAGTTAATAGTGGAGATCCACATTTTCCATTCAACAAGGAATTAATTAATTTCGGGGAGAAATGTCAGCAATTCAGAGACTCAGAAAAACAACCTGTCACGTTAAGGATGCAGCTACTCCAAGACCTTATTTAAAACATAAATCGTTCTGCATCATGTTTTCCTTCAGACTTTGGGAAATGAAATATTTTCTATGTAGGTACTGCACAAAAATCATACGTTTTAAATCAAGACTGACAAATACCAATGCATAAAATAAAACGAATATGCATAAACTTTTCACAGGGCCTACAGTATGTTGCAAAATTCTTAACCAAGTTTTCATTTTAAGGCTCAAACAATGCAGGATTTAAAAGATTCAAGTAAATAGATGTCAAAGAAAGAAACCATTATTGGCTAAGAAACAATAACACGCTCCAGAGAGAAGTAAAACATCTTGTAATTGGGGACCAAGAAACAAAGCTGCATAGCAGCCCCTAGTATGTCTTTTCTGTATGATTATACTGTTATTAACATCAGCACCAGTTACACTAATACCTGCTTTAAAGGGCCTTTTCACTTTTTTGGTGATTAGCTGATTTAAAGTTTCTCTCCTGGTATTGCATTGCTTAAACTTTCTTGTTTTTATTAAAATGACACAGCACAGAGGCACTAATCATGGCACCATATCAATGAGCTCTAAGCACAAAATCCATAAAGACTTGGCTCTACCACACCAGGCTGTGCCCCTGAGACAATCCAGCACATAACTGCAGGGTTCAAGATGTTAGCAGGCAGGGCATACATTGAAAACCATAACCAGGAGGATGGCATAGTAACATCCCAGTATAGTTTGGAAGTCCCTAGATCAAAACGGGATACGCCCCCTATAAGTGGGTGGTTGAGAATGACCCTGCTAAGGTCCTGTGGGACTTTCAGATACATACGGAAAAATTGGTCAACCAGACATAGTAGTGGTGGACAAGCAGAAGAAGACAGCCGCAGTGATAGATGTAGCTATATCGATGGAACTGTAGAAGCTTGCAGCTTGGTAGAAAACATGCAACAAGAAGAAATGAGAGTGAGACAAAACTCTCACTCCCATTTCTTCTTGTTGCATGTTGAAGCTCTACTTGGAACCTTGTTAAGATCCAATCATGTAATATATGATTTTTTTCCTATTTTTCAAGTGGTCTTAAATTTTGATCAGGACTGCATATATAGAATCAGTCAAAAGTTTTAGAACGGCCCAAAATTTTCAGTTTTGCATTGAAAATTATGCAGTTCAATGTCTCATTGCGCTGTTTAACTGATGCTCACAAAGGTATGGTACTACAGTGTGTTCCAGCACTGCTTTTATACAAATAGAGGGAGTGGAGTGCAGATCCACTGAGCGCAACATGGCAACTGCTTCAACGCTACCCGAAATTGAACCTCCCCAAAAGTAAAACAGTATGTATGATGTGCCACGCAATGCTCAATTGGTGGGAACTAGTGCGTTAGCACAGTTAGCTTGTTAACGTGTGGATGCCGTCCAGCCCCATGCACGGGGCGATCCGCGGTAACTTGTTAACGGAGATTTGCCGCGTTATGGCGTTAATGTCATTTTAACTAGATTAACGCTGACAGCACTAGTGGGAGCACAACGAATATGACTGCACATTTACTCCGACATCATCCTAGTGCAAAGACAAGTGGAAGCAGACAAAAAACTGTACTTTTGAGTTAAAATATATATTTATAATTTTAATAAATGACAAATTAAAAAGGCATGAACATTTTTTTGTATCAAAAAAATATCGAACCGTGACACCAAAGTATTGAACCAAACCAAACCGTGAATTTTGTGTATCGTTGCCCCCCTAATATATATATATATATGTGTGTGTGTGTGTCTTAGCATTGGGGGTTTTGTGCAGACTGATGAATATAGAATATTAATGAATATACAACTTGCTCTCTAGCAGCAGCTCTTCCTGCTACATTCCCTCTGCACCTGTGTACCCCAATTACTCAAATTTACCTTGTTAGGTGCAGGGTGAGTGGAGCAGTTTGAAAGGAAAACAGGTGGTCCATGAGAGTGTTCTTTCTTGAATGTTTAATGAAAGCATGAAGAAATTCAACTGGCATCATACATGTAAACAAAGCCTTCTTGCTTTTACAAAAACATAATAACAAGGTCTCTACAGGGTGAAAAAATAGATCAAGCTTTGTGGGGAATAAAACTGACTTATAAGAATAATTACAATGATAATAACAATAATAGTAATAATGATTACTGTGTTACAGTTTGTGAAATAAGAGGCCCCTTCCAAATGTGTGTTAAATAAATTGCAGTGACTCACAGACAAAAAACTCTCTTGCCCTTTTGGTGGCTTTTGGAGGACTCTTTGCTATGCTGAAGGGCTGTAATTTTAGTTAGTAGCTTATTTGGAAACCCTGCTGGTCAGTTCCAAGCATTCACTTCTCCCTGAACACAGACGAGTGATCATCAGTTTTAACAAAACATCACAATACTACAGCTAACTTTATTGCATTGGCTCTGAATTGACCCAAAGTCATTGATATCTGATACAACTTTCTGACCTTACTGATATCCAATCCAAATATCATATCGCTCCATCATATGATCTTATTTTAAGTTCATGACTTTGGTTTTATATAATATTTTGGAATCGTGGTGAATTCTCCCACTGGTTTGATCGATGGCAACAATCATTACCCTCCACACTAGAATATTGCTATGCTGGAACAGGAACAGATCCATCTGACACTGAGCTCATATGTTCTTTTTAGGATATCTCTACACATTTTAGCCGTATGTGGACATGTTTGCTGTTTTCCGCCATCTCAGGCTGCTTTCTGTCACAGAGACTGATGCTTGTCATTCTGTGACAGCTAAAGCGTTCCACTTGACTGAACAATAAAAGAAGGGATCCATCATTGGTGACAGCTCTCATCCATCATCTTGTATTCTGTGCTCTGTTTTTTATGATTTAAGCTGTTTAGTATCAACTGCCTCTGCCCTGGACAAGAAACAGCTTTCCCCTAGAGGTGAAATTCTGCATGGTTCCTGCTGTTGCATGTTTTTCATGTTTAATGTTTTCTTCTAGCAGTGATCAAAATAAATTCAGGGTAGATTCAAAATGACTGACTATCTCAGAAAATTCTCCCTTCTGGAAAGGCACAAAAAAGTCAATAACTAGAAATTGAGTTTTCTTATTTAATGAAATGTTTATACCAATATTAACTACTGGGTCCTTTCATTTCCAAAGAATTCTCAGAGCTTACTGCCTAAATGTAGCCAGATCAACCAGTTTGTAGGCTTTGACACTAAGTCAGCCCATCTCCACATGACATTTGGCATTCTGCTATTTAAAAGTGAGCTTAAATCTACAATCAAACAATCAAAAGAACAGTTTGAAGTTGGAGGAAGTGAAACCTAGTTAGTAGATGATACTATTTTGGCATGCAATTGCTAACAATACTAAACTTTGCTCTAACAATGCTGCAGTACACCACCTCATAAAATATGAAATTATTAAAAAGGTGTGCTAATTTACTCATTCATTATTTTTTATATTTAAGTGCCTGACCTAATAGTATTTGGGATATTGTGACAATCTTTCTGCCAAACAGAAGTGACATGAGAGAGATTCCCAATCACATGAAAACATTTTGCATTTTTAATCCTTTCAAAAATCTACACAATTCTTGCACAAAAGTCTTTTTCCTAGGTTTTGCAGTATAACTAATTTGCAACTTTTTAAAGTATCTATGTTTCATATTCATCTCACAACTGGTGGATTTAGACCTGCGTTATTCTCCCAGCTCAGAGCTAATGCTCTCATCTGCTAATGCTCTCATCACTGATGAGAGCATTAGCAGCTTTACTTATATCAGCAGGTGGTGATAAAGGTGAACTAAATAGTGGAAGAAAAGATTCAAGGATAACTTCTTTGCTGGATTTACACTACTGTACACAAAACGATGTCATATACAGTGGGGCAAAAAAGTATTTAGTCAGCCACCGATTGTGCAAGTTCCCCCACTTAAAATGATGACAGAGGTCAGTAATTTGCACCAGAGGTACA
>NW_005187602.1:525777-531105 GCF_000239375.1 Pundamilia nyererei
TACCTCTGGTGCAAATTACTGACCTCTGTCATCATTTTAGGTGGGGGAACTTGCACAATCGGTGGCTGACTAAATACTTTTTTGCCCCACTGTATATTCTATAATTTGTTCCCTTTGATTAATAATTTTTCGTGGGTCCAAAGTGTAGTTGTTTATACATTCAGCCAAAGATTACTGGTTTGTTTCAAGCTGGAGATACAGACACTCTCAGGGGTCAGCAAGGACATCTAGCAAAAAAATTCTGCAAAAAATAAATATAAAGCTACCTGCTGCGGTGACCCTTCTAACGAGTGAGCAGCCAAAAGTAGCTTTCATAAGCCCTAAAAAATGCAAGTTGGTTGATCCCTAATTAGTACGATATAAATACAATTTGTACGGGAGAAGCAAGACCACAAGCTGATCAGAATTTTAATCACAGTAATAAGAATAAACATTTTTCTTCCACTGAATGAAATATTCATATTCTAAGACTTTTAAATGTAAATGTACTGTTTCAGACACATCTTTCCAGAATTGAGCCTGACAGTTTTGGCATCTTTGAAATGCTGAAATTTCCACTAGTATTTCTGTGGCGTTTCTTTCAGTTTGAATGAACAACATAAGTTTGTAAAAATTGTCACATATTTGCTTTCATTGATTATTCTCCAAATTATAAAAACCCCTTTATTCACCATCTTCCTTATTAGTCTGACACTTACACCAGATTAATTTTCTACTATTGTCTTTGGGGGGGGGGGTTGTTTTTTGCTCACTGGCATGTTATTCAGGAACAGGAACAGAAAACAGCTGACAGCAAGAAACTGATCTGACTGTAAGCTCTATCCAGTCCTACACTTTCTCATTGTGAATGCCAGCTGTTAAAGGTGGGCAGGCAAGCAGACAAACTTCAAGATCTCCACTGATGATGACCTCACTTTACGGCCTTACTTGATGTCATTGAAGAGGAGATTTGGAACCATCACAAAAAAATGTGGTAACTAATATCTCAGCCAGCCAATCAATTTTACCAACAAGGTAAACAAACAAAAACAAAAGGTTGATGCTGAGAAGTCCTCTTAACTTGAGGGCTTTAGCTATCAGTTACATTCTCTCAATGGCTCTATTGAAGATGCTTGTGTTTATCTCATCTCCACCCTGAGAGTATTTTGTAACATTTTCAACTTTAAGGATGGTCCTTCAGCTCAGCAACATATTTGTATTCAACACACCAGTTCAGTGGAGTGTGATGAGAAGCTGTTACATTATGGACATATATTCAGATATTTCAAGCATGTATGTAGGTGTTTCTACTCAGACAGTAGAGAGAGGACACTGTCTGAACAAACAGTGTTTAAGTAAAACAGACAGCGAAATACACAATACACAAGAAACTGTTTGCATTTCATGACTGAATAGCTGTTCATATAAAAACTATGAGGAAAATTCACCCAGTCCGAAGACGATCATTTCAGTAGTATTGTCACAGATCTTTCCACCCATCCATTCTTTTTTCATGCTTTTCTGGGCCTGGGTCATGAGGGCAGCAGTCTAATCAGAGAAGCCCAGACCTCCCTATCCATCTCTTCTAGCTCTTCCAAGGAAACACCAAGGAGTTACCAGGCCAGCTGAGAGATATAATCTCTCCAGCGTGTCCTGGATCTGCCCGAGGCCTCCTCAGGGCCTTCTCCCAGTTTGACATGTCTGGAAGACCTCACTCAGGAGGCGCCCAAGAAGCATACTTGTCAGATGCCCGAACCACCTCAACTGACTCCTTTCACTGTGGAGAAGTAGTGACTCTACTCAGAGCTGCTCCCAGATGGATGAACTCCTCACCCTATCTCTAAGGGAGTGAACAGACACCCTTCAAAGAAAGCTCATTTCTGCCACTTGTATCGGTAATCTCATTCTTTCGGTCACTACCCAGAGCTGGTGATCATAGGTGAGGGTAGGGACGAAGATCGACCAGTAAATTGAGAGATTAACTTTTACATTAAGCTCCAATCCGTCTGTTAAGCTCCCGCTTCCCTCTACCCTAACTCTTGAGGAAGACCCTGAGATTCTTAAACTCCTTAACTACTTTCACCATTTGGCTATGCCTAGAAATTCTTACCATAAAAATTATGAACAGAATTGGTGACAAAGGGCAGCCATGGCAGAGTTCAACACCCACCGAGAACGAGTCCAACCTATTGCTGGCAATGCGCACCAAGCTCTTCCATTGGTTGTATAAAGACCAAATCGTTCATAGCAGCATTTAGTTGGTCCATCATTGATTTCTCAACAGGACAGGCCGTGTAAGGGCTAACTGACCAAGAAAGAGAGTGATGGAGTGCTGCGCCAGATGGCCTGGCCTCCACAGTCACCTGACCTAAACCCAATCAAGATGGTTTGGGATGAGATGGACCGCAGAGTGAAGGCAAAAGGGCCAACAAGTTCTCAGCATCTCTGCGAACTCCTTCAAGTCTGTTGGTAAACCATTTTAGGTGACTACCTCATGAAGCTCATTGAGAGATACAAATGCAGACCATTTACCATTTATCATCTTTTGACTGGTAGTCCATATTACTATTGTATGTATATGCATACAAGAAGAATTCTGTGTGCCATTATGGTAATTTTGGTTTGAAATCCAAGACACTTAGCTTATGGCGTTCCATGTATGTCCTATCTTGAACCCTGCTGTTATGTGTTGGATTGTCTTAGGGGCAACCGGGGTCTTGCCTGGTGTGGAGCTTGTACCTAGAGCTTGTTCCTGTGGTGCCATGATTAGTTTGTTAAAGTGAATTCTTAAATGTTGTCATTTTTATGCTTACCACCTCTACATTGTTTCAAACTCTGTGATCAAGGCATTCCTTTGTCCGCCTCTCGAGGTTCTGGGGGGAGGCTGTAGTGTTTTATCACAAGCACATCCCTTGTGAAGGTTTGTTTGATGTTTGGTAAGCTTTCTGCCCTTTTTATGGTTTCACTGTGTTGTGTATGGTGAACCAATACAGGAATTGAGCCATGTATTGGGTGTGGGGGAGATTACCTTTTTATGACCAAGGATGTTGTTAGAAACAGTTGTGATCAGGAGGTCACACAAACGCACCCCCATGACACACACACACACACGCGCGCGCGCGCACGCACACACAGGTGAAGGTTGAAGCATTATTGTGTGCAATAACATGTAGATCAGTCAAGAATACCAGCTGCTTTATCGTAGAGCTATGTGATAGACAAGATAATTGTCTATTTTATTCAGATTTTGCAATTTTGCATCAAATTCATTTTAAAAGTTGTTGAGAGTTTGTTTAAACTGTTTTGAACTTGAAGTGCTTCCTTGTTAAGAAGTTGCTGAGCTATTGCTATTGAGCTAATGTGGGCTGTTATTGATAGCTTTGATCACACACGATCATAACAGCTTGACATGTCTAATAGACTGAAATGAAGACATTTAAATTAGCACTGAATGTGAGTGGTTATTCGCCCTGAAGTGTATTTGACAAGTAGCTAGGCTACTTATTTTAGAAATGAGATGAAATGATTCTGGATCAGATTTTAGTGTTGATTGGGAAACTCAATAAAAAATGACCAAATACTAGAAACTCTCTTTCACATCTTCTAAATGCACACACTTGAGAGTATCTTTAATAATTCAGCAATGGAAGGAAAAACATAGGCTCAACAACTAACACTGATGATGCAAAATTAGGGTGTGTCATTCATCGCGGTACGCAAGTAATCTGATTGCATTACTTTTTGAAATGTTTGAGTCCTAAGGTGTAAATATTCATTCATGATAATCACTGGTAGACCTAGCAGCAGCACCAGTCTTTAGCTGTAATGGTAGTCTGCATGATCTGTATTACATATGCAGAATCATAGCCTGTAATGATCCTTTTAATAGCAAGACTCATCGTGAAGGACTTTTTCTGCACAGTTCACATTTATCAAAAGAAGAAGGATTTAAAAATTGCCCACTGCTGTCATGCTTATAGGAGCTGAAGCAGTATTATGTTATCATTAAAATAGAGTGATGATCCAACATGAAAGAGTGAGGTTTCACACAGTGGGAATGATGGATGGTTTCCAAGAAAAACAGTGAGAGAATGACAAGCTTAATGATTGCTTCACAGAATCATACATTAAAGGTGGATACTAATGGATACTAACATAGGAGCTAATGAATCGCAACAATAAAGATAAATGTTGTAAACATTCCGGCTTATGTCAGAATGAACTGATAGAAAAGTGAACATCTCATTTAGGCTGCGCCATAATTACATCTGTTTGCTGTGAATGGAAACCTTGAACAGTGCTGCAAACAGTTAAACTGTTTTGATGTTTTACCTTAGCACTGACAGCTCATCCTTTCATCTGGTTTTATGTTCTGTTCTGGTTTTTCAATTAGATCTTGGAAAGTTGGCACATCTATCTGACAAAGAAACAAAAAGTCAGAGGCCTTCTTTGTCCTCATCTGTCAATAGTCTATGTTCTGATGAACTGTCTTACAGTCTAAGAAGTTCTGTGTTCCTAGAACTTTAATTCAACACATTGATGTGAATGCTGCTTTTTCCTACATGCTGACTCTCTAGTCATTACACTCTGCAGGATAAATGCTTTGTCTCTCTCAACCCCCGACTTCCATGCTTCCTTCAGAATTCACTCTAGTGATGTTCAGAACTTTCGAGCAAAAAAAATTGCATCTTAACAAAAATGACAAGACTGGAACAATCTCCTTTGGAGAGATGAGATGAAAATGGAGATTTTTGGACATGATGCCATGTTTGGTGAAAACCAAACACATATCAAACACCTCATACCACGTATTAAACATATTGGAGGAGGGGTGATGATTTCGGCATGTTTTGCAACCCCAAGACCCGCACACCTTGCATTGAGTCACTGAGTCAGCCATTAACACCTCTGCATATCAGACTATTCTAGGGTCAAATGTGAGGCAATTTGTCCAACAGCTAAAGCTTGTCTGTTATTGTGTCATACAACAATACTAAAGCAGAGCAATACATCTACAACAGTAGGGCTAAAAACAGAAAATGAAAAGAACCAAGGTGTCCCAGTGGGCAAGTAAACATTTAACACTCGGATAGTTAGTTTAAACATGATCACACCGAAGTTTTCAATTCAATTCAATTCAATTTCTTTATTGTCCCACAAGGGGAAATTTGTTTAGCAGCAGGAGGATAAGAACAAACAGAACAATACTATAAAACAATAATAACAATAATAATGATAGAAAATTCAAGGACAATTATTTGCCATTAAGGAGACAAGACGCAGTAGGGATAAAAGAGACCTGGAGTCTTTTAGTCCTCCTCGGAGGTACTCTAAAACGGCGGCCGGAAG
>NW_005187602.1:531768-533760 GCF_000239375.1 Pundamilia nyererei
TCAAACAACTCAAATCACATCCCCTTCCCACATACCCACATTCCTTGTGTACTAACATTTATAGATTGGGAAGTTATAATATACAGGGAAGGTGCCTGGGTATGCACAGTGAGATGTTGGAATGTGATATGGCACTAGGGGGAAGTAAGGTAACAGGGGATATGGTGGCATGGTGTAGTGTGTTGTGTTTGGTGACTCGTGCACTTCAGCACAATTGACTGATGGATGCACCCGGAGAGAGGGCTGGCCAAGGGTGTCATATGTGAAATGTGTAACAGGCCGTCGTTCTCTAGTAGACCTTCTTAGAACTGATTCATTAGTCGGCGGGGTCACGTTAGGTGTATACTGTGCCCTTTCTGAAAGCGGCAGTCCAACTTCTCCTTCGTCGACTGTGAAAGGCACTTCAGTGACTCCTGATTCCCGTACCCTCTCATGTTCCTCCTCTCCCATGTCGTTGTCAAGTTCAGTGCTTTGGTGTCCACCATCTTGTTCCATTCCTTGTTCCCTCAATTCATCTGTTGCGTCTGTTGGCTGAGGTGCTCCACAGTTGACCACTCTGCTGAACTCAGCTGTTCCTCTTGAGGGTCCAACAGTATGGTTACAGGTATGTAGTGCATCCTCTTTGTTCCCACTTCTCAAATCATACCTCAACTCATAATACATTGAACTCTCATCCTCATCGGAGCTTGTGTCAGAGTGGGGTTGAAACTCTGTCTCTCCTTGAGCTGGTTTCTTTTTCTTGACGGCGGATGGCCCGTCCCCCTTATCTACAGCAGGCAAGTCCACAGGAAGCTCATTGACAAGATGCAATAGATTGCGATGCAGAACACGCACTTTCTTCCCCTTTGCCTCTGAGGTCACTCTGTACACTGGGCTGTCATTGATCTGTTCCTTCACCACATAAATGGTGTTCTCCCAGTAGGACCTTAACTTGCCAGGACCACCCCTCTCAGTCAGGTTCCGCACTAGTACTCTGTCTCCAGGTTGGAGTACCACTCCTTTCAAATGCCGGTCATAGTGTTTCTTTCCACGATCACTTGACTTTTGGCTGTTTCCAGATGCAATCCTGTAAGCCTCAGTCATTCGTTCTTTCCATTTCTCAGCATAACCTCTTGCAGTTTGTGGCTCTCCATCAGTAACCAACTTGAACAGGAGGTCTACTGGCATTCGTGGATGTCGACCAAAAAGCAGAAAGAATGGTGAGTAACCCGTTGCTTCATGGCGTGTGCAATTGTACGCATGAACCATCTGTGGGAGATATTCCCTCCATCTTTCTTTTTTTTCTTCACTCAGGGTCCTCAGCATCTGCAAGATGGTACGATTAAAGCGTTCAGCTGGGTTGCCCTGAGGGTGGTACGGAGTTGTTCGAGAGTGCCCCACATTGCTCAACTGTTGGAGAGTCCGGAAAAGCTCGTTCTCGAACTCCCGCCCCTGATCATGGTGCAGCCTTAAAGGGTAGCCAAATCTGGGGATATAATCACTGAAAATCCTTTCAGCTGCAGTTTTGCCACTCTTGTTGCGGGTTGGATAGGCCTGGGCATACCTAGTAAAGTGGTCTACCACAACTAGAATATACTGGTATCCGCCCCTGCTTGGCTCTAAGTGGAGGTAATCGACTGAAACCAATTCCAGTGGCGAGCTTGTGGTAATGCTGGACATGGGAGCTCGGACATGTGTCACCGGTTTCTTCTGTTTAATGCACGGACACTGCCGGGTGATATAGGCTTCGATGTCTCGCCTCATGTATGGCCAGTAGAACCGTTGCCTCGCCAGGCTGAGAACTCTTTCTACCCCGACATGCCCCATGTCATCATGCAGATGTTTCAGGACCAGGGATTTGAAGCTAGCTGGTAAGACTAGTTGGCGCTTTTCTGCAGTCTTACGATACAGAACTCCGTCTTCTAAGCTCAGCTTTGTCCACTCATGCATCATTTTCTTTGCAGGACCTCTCACATTCCGTCTCATGTCATCTGTCAGCTTTTGATCTGAGTC
>NW_005187602.1:539553-542759 GCF_000239375.1 Pundamilia nyererei
TCTGAGGCAGAGACGCGTTGCAACGGCCTATCGCACTCACCACTATCTCCCCCTTGTGGCAATGCCACGCAATTACATTGTCCATAACGCTAAATGAAAAGTACAATACCACCATAAAATCAGGTCTTTTACATCAAAAACAATTCACAACAAAATTACAATTGTGACCATACACTTGTGGGCGTCACATACAGACATATAATCTTTCTACAGGAAACTCATATGCTCAAAACATCTGCACACACACTTACTTCTCTCACACGTACTCATCCTGCTACAACTCAAAACAAAGAAGCATCGCCATATTAATCCAGAAATTGACAGGCTCAGTACAGCAGTAAGCCAAAGGAACTGGGAGTCTACAGTGCCCGCTAGCCCATTGTGGGGGGTGAGAGCGGGACCTTGAGGAGAGGGAGCAGCTGAGATTGTTTGGGTCACCTAGAGCTCTGCCTTGTCTCATACGTAGCTACTCGGTCTTGTTCTTTTTCATCTATATTGTTGGGTGAGGTGCTGGTGCTGGGGCTCTGAGTGGACCAGCCGGACTACCCTTTGCAGTGGGGATGATGGGTGCTGGGCTTTGGTGCGGCGTTGCCCTGGGTTGCGGATGACATGGTTCCCAGTTCCACTTTTCCTCACCCTGCAGCGGGATGTAGGAAATATGGGTGCTTACTAAACAAGCTTTGCTGGGACTCTGCTTCTGGGGGTGGTCCTCTATCTCCCATTCTTGATCATCTCTAGCATTTTTCTCCCTCCACATCCTCCGACAACACATCACTCACACATGGAGGGTCTTGGGGGGAACATGAGGTACATAGGCCACAGTTGCGAGGGCCATTCATATGGCTTTGCTGGAGGTGCTGTGTGAGTAACGTATTCTGAATACTTTGGATTACTTAATATATTATCATGCTGGGGGTCTGGGTTCTGGGGGTATTGTCTCTCACCCTCATTTTTCAAGTATGTTTCATGATAAATGCTAATACACAGACTCTCTCTTTCACACACGCGCACACAAACAAACACAGCTAAACTGTATATTTGTTTGTGCACTTCCCTCTGTTTTGTCTTTGTGGTGCTTTGTATTGTTTGAGTATTGTTTAAGTGTGGTTTGTTACAGATGCAGCAGTTGGAGACCCAGCATGTCTGTTTGCCTCATCCTTGACACCCCCCTCCCTCCCCCTTTCTCTCTTTATGTCTGTCCCTTTTCTTTATCTATTCTTTTGCTTTCTTCTCCTATCTTTTGCCAATCTGGCCTTCATGCCATGCCTACTCCAGCACAATATACACATAGCTAATAAAATGAATAATAAAATAAAATAAATAAATAAATAAAACAAACACATTAACAAGATGAGCCTATAGTTGCACTCGGTGCTCCTCTTTGGAAAGCAAATGTGTTTGTCAGAACAAAGCTTTCAGACCAGCTTGCTACAACTGCCGGACAGGAGGAGTTTAAAACAAACAAAAAAAAAAACCACCAACCCTCAATGAATTAAAACAAATCTGTAAAGAATTGGGCAAAAAATTTAGAGAAGAAGAGTTCCCTTCTCTTTTTCCAAATTGCTTTTAAATCATATTTCAGTTGATTAATAAAATAAGATATAGCTTAGGCTTGCAGAGTTTTCCCAGGATTCCATCCATCTATTCCAGCTGTCAATGCTGCGTGCTATGGCGGAACCTGTGTCTGTGTGGTTAGACCTGGGTCTGTGGGTCGCTGAGCCTTAGTCCCTGGTTTTTAAGGGTGGGGGATTGCCCTCCTTGGCTTGTTGCCCACTGGTGGTCGCCTTCCCCCTGCCTTGGAACTTAGGTTCTTAGGGGCTCTGGAGTACTTCACTGGGGGTTTTGGCATGGGTGCTGGCCTGCTTCCTTGAGGGTTGTGGTCCAGGGTGGCTTGGGCATCTTTGTTGCATGATGGAGATGCCAGGTGTCAGGTGGTTCTGGGGCCTGGGGGTATTGTCTCTCACCCTTGTTTTTCAAGTATGTTTCATGATAAATGCTAATACACAGACTCTCTCTGTGTAGTAGGCCTTCACTTCGGGCTCCTGTCCCGACACCCCCGTCCAGTCTGGACGTTGCGCCGCCTCCAGCCAGGCCCCCACCTGAACCAACGTCGCGTCAGCCTCCTGCTCCCGCTTCAGCTGCTGCATGGTCAATGGGAGCCATCCCCCTCCGCTGACCGTGGCCTGAGCAGTAGCCACCCCCAGCGCCTCTTGGGCCCGCTTCTCCTGTCGCAGACACTAGCGGCACTCGACGGCCATGCAGGGCCGTCTGGAGAGGGCATCAGCGTTGCCATGCTGTCGACCTGCCCGATGCTGGATCTCAAAGTCGTAGCCCTGAAGGACCTCCAACCAGCAGGCCACCTGACCTTCTGGGTGTTTGAAGTTCAGGAGCCAAGAGATGCATGGTCAGTGCGCAGGAGAAACCGGCAGCTGTGCAGGTATGGCCGGAAGTGCCGCACCGCTAGCACTACGGCCAGCAGCTCTCGGCGAGTCACGCAGTAGTTCCTCTCGGCTCGTCCCAGAGCACGACTAAAGTACACCACCACCCGTTCTCCAGCCTCGTCCTGCTGGGAAAGGACCGCCCCGACTCCTACATTGCTAGCATCAGTGTCCACAATGAAAGGTTGCCGGGCATCGGGGTAGGCCAGGACTGGGGCTCTGGTGAGGGCCTCCTTCAGCTGTGCAAAAGCCACAGCACAGGCATCCCCCCATCCAAACAGCTGTCACTTGTCAGTCAGGCGGTGGAGGGGGCTGGCCATCGTCGCGAACCCCTTGATGAACTGACAGTAGTAGGAGGCTAGGCCGAGGAAGCTCCGTAGTTCTTTGACATTCGAGGGAGTTGGTCAGTCCCGGACCGCAGCCACCTTTGCGGGGTCGGTGGCGATACCTTGAGTGTTGATCACATGGCCCAAGAATGTGGTCTCTCTCGCCAACAGCCGGCACTTCGCAGGGTTGAGCTCGTCGGATGGCACTGAAGACCTCGCTCAGGTGAGACAGTGCACTGTCGAAGTCACCACCGTGCACCAACAGGTCATCCAGGTACACAACACAGCAGCTACGAGGGATGTTCACGAGCACCCTCTCCATCAGCCTCTCAAACGTCGCTGGCGCATTGCAGAGCCCAAATGGCATGACCCTGAACTGCCACAGCCCCTGTACAATGGTGAATGAAGTCTTAGGCCTTGCTTCGGGGGCTAGCTCCACCTG
>NW_005187602.1:543041-549763 GCF_000239375.1 Pundamilia nyererei
GCTACCTGCCATTTTGAGAGGGGCAGCCGGTGTGGGCGCAGACGGATGGGCTGAGCAGAGCCGGTGTCGATGGTGTGCTGGACCAGACTCGTCTGCCTGCAGTCTTTGTCACTGGCAGCAAAGATGTCCACATTCTCGTCCAGGAGGCACCTCAACCGCTGGCGCTGGTCGACATTGAGGCCTACGCTGCTGCGCTGCCAAAGGTCATCAACAGCCTCGATGGTCTCGGTCGATGGAGGTTTGTCGGGCTGAGAGGCTGAGAGGCTGAGGCTGAGGCGAGTGGAGATGACCCGGAGCCACCGGCATCCGAAATCTGCTGAGCGGCAGCTGCCCGACGCCTGTCTCGTCTGGTCCCCTTCGCTCCCTGCTTTTGGCCGCGCTGGAGGGCAAAAGTCTTTGCGCCAAGAGTGATAGCCAGCTTTGCGGTGTCAACGCAGGCCCCCCAGAGGGTCAGCAGATCAAGGCCGATGATGCACTGGTCCTGAATGTTAGCAAGCCAGAAGTCGTGCACCAGCTCCAGATCCTTCACTCGGATCCGCAACGGTTTCTTCCCCCGCATGTCAGTTCTCTCTTGAGGTGCCCGACTCGGCCCACCACCGTGCATCGTCCTTGGAGGGGGGCAAGAAGCTGGAACGGTGGTCCCCTCGCTACACCGCTCCCTCCCCGTTTCCCTGAGGCTGCATAGTTCTGGTCTTCGGGGCAGGTGCTGGGCAGTCACGCGCCACGTGGCCAGGCTCATCTTACCGGTAGCAGCGGTTGGTCGGTTGACGAGGACGCCTCCGGGGCACCGAGGGTTGCAGCTGGCATATCTCCGCGACCTCCCCCTCCCTGTCGCAGTATGCGGCTCTGATTTGGGAGTAGTTTGGGGGGGCACCTGCTGGTCAGGTCGCGAGGTGAGCACCAGCTCGGTCCTTTCAGCCTCAAGGAGCGCCTCACGGAGAGTTTGAGGCATGGCCAGGCGGACGTGTTGGCATAGTCGCTCTGGAAAAAGTCCTCGCAGAAAAGCATGCAAGCTAAGCTCCTCACGGGCTGCTGCTGGGAACTCCGGGTAGCCACGACGAGCATACAGCAACACATCCGCTGTAAAGGCGCCCAGGCTCTCCCCCGGCCGACGGCTCTGGTTGGTCAGCTGCTCCCTGCTTTGATCAGTGGAGTGCCGCTGCCCGAATCGCCTCTCGAGTGCCATGGTGAGGGCCTGGAGCTCATGCTGCTCTGCCGGGGCTAGGTCAAGGAGTACCTGCAGTGCATCTCCTTCCAATGCTAGTGCTAGGTGTGTGGCAGCCTCTTCGTCGCTCCAGCCACTATGCCTCGCGGCTAGCCCGACTTGTGAGAGGTAGGGCTCTAGCGGGGTTAGCCCGTTGTATTTCGGTACCTTAGCTGGCGTGGTAGGCATAACTGCTCGCAGTTGGGGACTCGGTGTGTGGGTCGACAGAGGTATCCCATGAAGCATTGCCCTAGCGTCTGTCGCGATGGGCCGCCACCGTGGTCCGCTTGCGCCGTCGGGACCCGTCGGAGGACTTACATGGCCGCTCGCTTCCTCTCTCTTCAATCGCCAGCTTCCCAAGCAGCGAATGCTCTCCTCGACGGCTTGCTCCAGCCTCCGAATGTCTCTCTCCATTGCGGCGAGGGTTAGCAATCCCACTTCTGACACCAATGTGGCGAGCTCAGACAAGGAGGAGACGGAGGTATCGTTTGGTCTTGCTTCCCGTGAGCTAGCCAGGGAGCACAGCCGTTTATTAACACAGGCAGACCAGCACACCACAACAACAACAAAAAAAGGCACTCTATCACCCGGAAACACACAGTCACAGAGAGAGCGTCACCTGTAACCATGGCAACAGAACAACAAAACATAACTGTCAAAACAAAACCCCGAACAGCCCTGACTCGCTACAATACTGACACAAGTTAAATTCATGGAGACTTGTGTTTCATGTGTTACACCCCGGCCTAGACAACCGGCGTGCAACACAGAAAAAATAAAAATAAGGGAGAAAAAAAACAAAACAAAAAAACCTACTACAGGTCTCCACAAAAAAAATGCCAAAACGAAAGTATCGACAACTATTTACATCAAAGCAAAATAAGACATTTATTTACATCAAAACACCAAACTATTTACAACCGGGGGGGAAGATCTCGACCATGACAAACTGAAACACAGGGCTTAAATACATAGAGGGAGCGATCAGGGAATGGACAACAGGAGGGAAACACAGCTGGGGCAAATCAGAACTGACGAGACAAGGAAGCGTAAACTGAACACACTGAGATAAGACAGACTTTCAAAGTAAAACAGGAAACACAACCGTCACGCCTAAAACAAAACACTGACAACACCGAATCGTAACACATGGAACAGTCGATGGCTATAGTTACTGTATTTTTCGTACCTCAGGTGTTGCACATACAACAGAGCATCAATTGCTATGCAACTATTCCATATCCATATCCATTCTCTTTGGACTCCTGTATCATGTTGGCTTTGATGCTGGCAGTGAGAATATCCATATTGCATGGTTTATTCTCCTAGGACCTGGCGTCCACATATGTGGACATCACATGTTGGGTTATTTAGACCAAAATATTCAATTTTGCTCGACAAGGGCCTGATATCCACTTACGAGGACATTATACTGCTACTCTTCTATCAAAATTTTAAATGAATATCCTCATATGGCTCTTATTTTTCTTAAAAACAAAAATAAGGTAAAAAAAATGTTGCTCTCGGATACATCCACCAGAGTATGAATGCATGTGATTGTTCGACAGAAAGTACTTACAGCATAGTAAAAAAGTTCTGGTGTGAATGGGTGAATGAGGCAAGTTGTGTAAAGCACTTTGAGTGCTTAGCATAGAAAAGCGCTGTATAAGAACCAGTCCATTTACTATTTACCATCACTTTGTCACATTTATGGACAACATTGGGGGCCATGTGGTAAATATCCAGTTATAAAAACAGTGAGATGAAACTGTCAATCCAGATTTCAATTTGCAGGGTAACTGTTTTAGTCCAAAATCATGCATGGAGGAAGATGGCTACAGCCAATCGCGTTCTTAGTGAATACCTCAGGCAGCAGAAACCCAAGAAAGAAGAGGAGCAAGGAGAAGAACCATCATGGAATATGCACTGTATGTACCACCGGCAGAGAGAAGAAGTGGCTGTCATCCAGAAATTATACCACTGGTTGGAGAAAGCTGGACTGAAAGACAGCACAGAAGAACTTGTTGGGTCTGTGTTTCCACATTCCCCGCTAGTTTAGAGACTTATTCCTCAGGAAGAACACAAGACATAACAGAACATCTTCAACCGGTCTTTTAACTCGCTAACGAGGGAAGCCTTGGTCAGAACCAGGCGGTGGAGCATAATGCTCATCACCTGCCTCTAGCCGAAATCCTTCAAAGAGTAGCTGTCCTCGTAGCCTTTTTATTGACATGACAGTTACAGTACACATCGCAGCACAAGCACCTCCCCTCATAAAACCCCCCTTGGTTACAAAGACAAGGCACTGTGTGTGTGAGTGTGTGTACGCGTGTGTGTGCGTGTGTGTTAAAACCATTTTAAAACTTTTGTTTGTTTTAAATATCAAGGCGGGTAGGGATGGGTATCGTTTAGGTTTTATCCGATACCGGTGCCAAATCGGTACTTTTGAAACGGTGCCGGTGCTCAAACGGTGCTCAAACCGGTGCTTAAAGAATGGAGAACACAAAATTGGTCCAAAAACCTCTCATGTTCAGCTGTTTTTTGTAAAAAGATAACAATGTTAGCCTTTTCTGCAGCTATGGGGCATATATGGTATCACTCTTGGCTGGAAGCAGTGCTTAAACAATGGAAAAAACACAAACTTTGTCCAAAAACCTCTCATGTTTAACTGTTTTCCACTTTTTCTTTGGTCATTTTAACCTTTTTGGCCAGGGTGAAGTTAGTATCTGCCATCAAACAAGAGGACAGCCGCATGTAGCTATGATGATGTTTGCTAGTTCACCTTACATGCATTAATGTAATAACGTGGTTAGCCTACTCAACGTAAATTACACTCGAACAACATGAAGCTACTCACGCAGAGAAGAACGGCTGCTGCTGCATCATCCTCATCATTTCTGCTACACTGGCAGGGCTAGGGGCCAGGACTCTCCTCTTCGTGTTTTTGGGGGTAGTAGATGCGCTCGGTGTGAGGTCTCGCAGCAAGCTATCAAATACGGCGCATTTCTGGGCTTTAAAAAAAACGCTATGCGTCGCCAGGTGTTTCATCGGATTTGAGGTGTTACCTCCTTTGACAGTATCACAGTATCAGCTTAAAGCACTTGTTGCAGGCTGCTGAGTTTGCATATTTTGCTGTGAAGTACAGCTAGACTTTTGACCGCTTCGCCTTGGACATTTTTAATCTGTAGCTCTGCATAAAAGAACGTACGTACCTGGGCCCGCCTACTATCCTCGGAAACGTAAAATGATTGGCTAGAATCTAAAGTGTATCACAGCTCAGGAAAAAAAAGCACCGAAATAAAGCACCGAAATGTGCGCTGCTTTTCGGTCTGGTTACTACCGTTTATGTCAGAACACCGGTACCCATCCCTAAAGGCGGGGTATAACTGTTATTCTCAAACAATCATAAGGCTACTTTTTGAACCACCCCACACACAGCTGGACACAGACAGGATTTTGGTTTCTACTGTGTTCAGCGTTATATCTTTAGCAATGAGGTAAGGTTCTTTCGGCAGAGGAAGCATGCAGTTCCTCTGAGAGCTTGGCTCAACACAGCTAATTACTAACCATTCTTGAAATAACAATAGGCAGACAGATTTAATTGCTGGGTTTTTAGGGGTGACTGTGGAGGCGAGAGCTGCAGCTCATTACGTATGGGTAAGTGCAGAATTTCAGCAGGTTTGGAGGATTTGATGGGGGTGAAGAAGAAAATTACCACCTTTTAGAATGAAGCAAGGAAATGTTAAGTGTAGCTGTTAGGCTTTTTATTTCTTAAAGTGAAGAGGATATACTAAGAAACTTTTACTAAAACACCCATTTACTTTTTTCCCATTTAAATCAGAATTTGCTTTTTTTTTTCTCCCAACACACAAAAATATATTGTTGTACTATTTTTCCTACATTTCTAAATCCTCTGATGATACTTCCACCAAGCAATAAACTATGAGAGGGACATTATGTTCTCACACAACAGATTTAAATTCCAAGTTAGCTTCCAGTCTGACCAGTTTCACACTTTACAAAGTCTCCATGTTTCTGCAGCCGGTCTCCATCTGATCTAAAACACCCCAGTTTAACAGGATTTCTGACATACCTTCTGTCCTGCCAATTGTTTTTGGCCAACTTGATATCTTTCTGAAACTGGAGTTTCTGCTCCACAGGGGCCCTTTGAGGTTGGTTCTCTATCTCCCATTACTTTATAAAAATCAGGGGGATTCAATGGGACAAAAAATCAACTGATGCTGTCCTACAGTATATCCAACTAGATGATCAGGTGAAGAAACTTTACCAAGACTAGAATTACAGTTTCTGTGTGTTTAATTATTATTTGTTGCCACTATAGTATTACACATTCATGAATACTCGTGGCCAATTCCTGTGTCCTAGAAATTGAATTTATACATACAACTAGTTTGCAAAACCAAATTTGAGACCTTCAGAATATATCTTCTCTTGGCTGCAGTAAAACTGTGGCCTGGTTCAAAGTATTTCTGCACACCTTTGTCTGCACAATGCACACACTCAATCATCATTATTGTTATGTAAGAGGCATGAATTTAAGGGCTCTCTCTGTCACTGCAATGAAATACCTGTTGGTAGAGTTAACTTCAGCAACTCTGATAAATGCTAAAAAACATACACACTTTTTTTAATCTCCACAATGGCATTAACGTCTGTAATGTACAGACAAGCTAATAAATACAACACAACAATGTAATGACAACAAAATGATTTAAATGCTGGTGTATGTGACTCTCGGACCATATTTTAAATTCTAAGGAATAATTAATGAATTGAAAGTGTGAATAAAAGTGAGAGGCATGCTAACACCAGTCAAAACACAAACTAGTACTGTGGTGTGTCGGTAAACTTATGCAGAGGAAGAAGAGAAGAGGTACATACATAGATATTAAATCTACATGGCACTTTCTTCTCAAACCCTATTTTATGTCGAATGACTTTATTACTTTAGTAATAATGTTTCACATACCCACTAAGCTGATCTGACCAACTGCACACTGTTGTAGCTATAAAAAAAGGTTTGAATTGAACACGACACAGTGCTTCACACTACTGAAGTAGAATAATTTACAGAATGAAGCTGCCAAATCGCTACAAATACAGTGAGTCATAAAAGGTAATTCTTATCAAAGTTCAGAGGTTATATTTAAATACCAGCAAAGAGCACGTCAACAAAACATTCAACAGCACAATTTTTAAAATATATTATGGGGTTTTTTAGTCTTTTGGGTTTGCTTTTGTTAGGACAGTGGAGAGAAGACATGAAAGCTGGGGGGAAACACACAGTGAATGGCCTCAGGGCCGATTTAAACACAGGCCTCTGTATAAGCCTTGCAGCATAAGATTCATCTGCTTAACCCTGTGAGCTAAACTGGCATGTGAAAAGCACAGGGTGGGTTTTAAGAAGAAGCATTTGAAAGTCCTGGAGTGGCCTAGCCAGTCTCCAGACCTCAACCCCATAGAAAATCTGTGGCGGGAGTTGAAAGTCCGTGTTGCT
>NW_005187602.1:550229-551333 GCF_000239375.1 Pundamilia nyererei
TGGTAGCTTAGCTGTAGCATTTGTAGCTGAGGGCTTCAGCTTCCAGGTAACTCGAAATTTCGAGTTATTAACTAAAAAATATTTGCAAAAAGTAAGTCAAAATTTCGAGCTACTTTTCTTGAAATTTCGAGTTAATAAGTCGAAATTTCGAGTTATGGATACTTTTTTTTGTGGTGGAAACGGGCTTCCATACTTATTAGTGCTGTACAATCAGCCCTGTTTGTTGTTTTGTTTCTTCCCTGTCAGTTGTGAGTTTATCTTAGACCCCAGGAAGACAGGGCTAGAAGTCTGTCAATAACCCCCTAACATTGTCAGGGTCAAATAGAAGACGTCAACTTGTCAGCAAACACTTGGCAACTGCTGGCTAGACAGCAATGAAACCGTGAAATGTGTGACAGAAACCCAAAATGATATGAACTATAAAATGGAAACTAAGTAGCTGCTGCTTCTTTTACCACTATGAAGCAGTGAAAATAGAATGTGAATAGAATGTGAAGTAGAGAAAATAGAATTCATGACAAATGTCACAAATCTTACGATCAGAAGCTGCAAAGCAGTTAAAGATAATCTACCTTCAGAGGCTGTCAGGTTTTTGTTAAACTGATGATTTCACTTTAGACAGGGAGAAAGAATCAAAGGAGCACTTTTTAAATCAGAGTATGGCATCAAATCAATTAAACTTCTGAATTATTATTCAGGTTAATTAAGCCAAGTGGGGTGTTAATCAGTTTCAGCTGCTTTGTTGTTAATGAAATTAACAACAGGTACACTTGACGAGCAACAATGACACAAACAACAAAACAGGAATAGTTTCAAACGTCAGGGACCAGGGACATTTTTCCCTCCTCATCTTTTCTCTTTTGCATTTGACTACAGGTCAGAGTCCTTGCTGGTAGCTTGAGGCATACCTAGACTGTACAGAATGGCACATCAGCACATGTCATTGCCAAAAGGTTTGCTTTGTATCTCAGCATGATCTGAAATGCATGGGAGACAGGCAGTTACTCTAGGAGAGCTGGTCAGGGCTTCAAGAGTACGGTGTACATTTTAGGACATCGTCAGGTATCAGACAAAAAATTGTCAGGTGTCAGTTGTCAAAAAAAA
>NW_005187602.1:553554-589938 GCF_000239375.1 Pundamilia nyererei
CTGACACCTGACAATTTTTTTTCTGACACCTGACAATTTTTTTTTTGACAACTGACACCTGACAATTTTTTGTCTGATACCTGACGATGTCTTAAAATGTACACCGTACAAGAGGGTGGAATCAGGGGCCAGTGCCCTCTAGTGCTATTGAATACCATAACTGGCATCCTGTGGTTTTAAGAGCAGGGTCAGGCAGGCAAGTAGGTTTAACCTGAATATATGGGAGGGAAGTGAAGTGGAAACTGGAAAAGCCACGGAAGATGTTAAGCTGCTTAAAATATTGTTTAACATGACCAGTTTGGTTGTGGGCCAGTCATGGGCTAGGGATGCATATCCCTGGAAGGATGCACATACCTCTACAGGCAAGGCAACAGCACCCTGAATGCCATGAGGGGTCAGAATGAAATCCTGGACCCATCATCAGACTCCAAGCTTGTGCAGTGGATCTTCAGTTGCTCCTGGTGTGCAACAATGCCCAACCTCATCCAGTAAGCAGTTTTTGAAGGATAAGGAAACTGTTACCACTGACTGGCCCACATGCTTTCCTGACCTAAATCCAACAGAGCACCACTAGCATATTATGTTTTGGAACATCCAACACCGCCAGGTAACACGCCCGATTGTCCAGAAGTTCCAATCTGGGAGGAGACTCCTTGTAGATAATACAAACTACTGAAAACCATTTTGAGTTACTGCTATGAACTTTTGGGAAAATAGACTATTCTGCCCTCATTTTTTCACTTTGATTTTTGAGGTGTTTTTCATTTCAGCCCCATGTAAGTTGATCACAAGGGCCACTACCGAGGAAGGCTGCGCAGAGGGTAATTAACACCGACCAAAAAATTATTGGCTGCAATCTGTCACCCCTGGACACTATTACCAGCTCCTCCTGTCTCAGGGAAACCAGGGCCATCACAGGTGACACCTTGCACCCCGCCTACCACCTGTTTGATCTACTGCCCTGTGGTCAACGCCTCAGGTCAATCAGGTCCCACACCTCCAGACTCACAAACAGCTTCTTCCCCTAGACCATTCGGACTCTTAACAATCATTATTCCCCCACACCTCACCCCTGCCCACTCACCTCACCAATCTGAGCCATGGTCTAAGTAACTCTCATCACTCAGACACATGGACTGAGACCAAATCCTTTTGCACTGCTTCCAAGCACTTTGCGCTCCAATGTGTGCCTTTCTCTTGTTTTGTATATATTCCTCCTAACTGTATATATTTCTTCTGTTTGTTATTTATTCCTGCTGTCTTACTATTTATATTTTATTCCTGCAGAGTTAGCGTGGAGAACCCATGATTTTGTTGTAAATGTACAATGACAATAAAGGGCTATTCTATTCTATCATATTCTATTGCTGTTGGCTCTGAAACAAGGCATTTCTGTTTTAGTCATTTATTCAGCAAACCTTTCCATAAATTTATAGAAATCGTGTCTTTTGACATATTTCCATGTACTTAAGAATCATGTTATTAACATATCTAAAATCATTCATTTCAACTGACTCAATTTTAGAGTGTTTCTCTACTCTATGATATCTTATATACACTACTGTTTTACTTGAGGGAGTTGATGTTGTAATTAGATTTATTTGCTGTCTGGATTAAATAGTTCTACATTGTCTCATGATGTGTATTTTCTTATTCATAGTTTTTTTCTGACCTGCCACGAACATTTACATATGCTCATTAATATGCACTGTCCCTTTAAAATGAATATGTAAATATCAAGATTTAAGCCAGCTACAGCAATATTTACTGCTCCATTTGACATTTGACAGGAGCATTTTCTTTTTATCATATCAGCATGATTTTTAAAAAAAACAACAACACCATGAATATGAGCTGTTTGTACTTTCAGTTTATTTCTCCCTGACAATAACAGTGTGATGACAGGAAGCAGGTTTTCTGCTGATCTGGAGTGATGTAGGAGGATTTGCCCTGAGGATGGAAATGGACAGGGTGAGTTGGGGAGTCAGGGTTGGTATACTAATCAGTACTAAGAAGCTGTCAGGACCAACAAGTACTGTATCAGTGCTAAGGAAAAGGCTGCAGAAGATGATGTGACAAAAAACATATCAGGAGTTAATTCTCATCACCAATATTTTCATAAAAAGAAGAGATAACAGCTAGCTTGATTGCTACAAGTTCTCACTCCTCACTCTTCACATTCTCGAAAGAAACTTGACAAAAGTTCTTTTTGTAAAGACAAATTGACAAGTAAGAAAATAAAAGCGTGTCAGGAAAACTGGGTCTCATTAGTACAGAAACCCGTTATTATTAGTTATACAGGACATAAGATTTTTATCACTTGTGGGGACCAGTTTCTCAAAGGATTTCTAGACTATTTAAAGCATGGTCAGTGATTTTTTTTGGCCAACATGACATCTTCAAATTGTTTGTTTTCACTTCCAAACACAAAATTACTGAGTTTTCTATCCAAGAGAACAAAAAAATAAACTTGAAGATTTTCTGTGTATTTGGTTTGGATAAAGGACTTTGCAGTTTTTGTTTACTTTACTGCTGACTATTGGTTTCATTTCAAATATGTCTGTCTGACTCCTGAAATTTGATGTTTTCAGATACAAAAAAGCTGCAAACTGTTGTCAAGTGAAAGCAGTAAGCAGTTTTGTCCAGTCATATACTGTAGCTCAGTTTGATGGTTGAACATTGGCTGTGTGTCACCACACACGTGTCAGTAGGGATCACATCCTATGGCAGGCAGTGAGCACCGCCCTCCCACAGCTTAACCCAAAAACGTCATGGCTACACTGGGCTGCTGTGGCGAGAGGTGAGGAGATGAATCTGAAGAAACATTTGATGATAATCTGAATCAACAATGTTAGCAACGGCATGCTGTGACATCATTATCCTAAGGCTTTGAGAGAACTAATGCAACACATCTTTGTGTTGACCCAGCATCCCATCTGAAGCCTGCAGCTGGGAACATCAGGATGCATGTGTGGAGTAACTTAGTCCATTACACACATAGCTGTGTGACTAGTGACACATTCAGCATTAAAAGTAAGCCAGCTTTTTAATTCTACTTCTATAAAAGGAGGTCTAGAAAAATAGAAGAATTGATTGAAAATGTCTTTGTGTTCACATTCAATTACATTTTATTTCAATAACAGTCTGACTGACTGTGCTGCCAACTCACGACACGCACGCATATATGAAAATTATAAGTTTACACAAATCTGAAAGGAAGATTTGGAGGTACAACAGGAACACAACAAAACGGAGCTTGACAACTAGCTTGAGGAAATCTATTGTTATATATTGTAGTGGTTTTCTTACAGCACCTTCAACTTCAATGCTTTAGACAAATCTCTCTACCCTCTGACCTGTAAGCTCAACAAAAGCACAAGAATAAAATTAAAATAAAACGTCGATAAAAGACCAAATACTAGTATTACTGTTTCGCTATCTTGTTTTGTTTTTAACTAATGTGCTCTCTTTTATAATACTGATGGAACAGCAGAGCTGGTAGGTGCAGATCTCATTAGTCCTTCTGCACAGTCACTGTTACTGATAAAAAGAGGGGGAGAGACACCGGATTTTATCCCACATAAAGCATGAAGCAAAAGTAGCATAGTCTTTGCTGGTGAGACAGAACGGATCAATGATAAAAGATTTCGCTTACTATAAATGGTCAACACAAACGTACAGATCTAAGTTGAACAACACAACATAAATTGTATTATGGCATGATTTTTCACGGTTCTTTTCCTGAATGCAGAACCGTTCAAAAACTACGTCTTTCATGACTCCTTAGGTTTTTTAAAATAGATATCAAATAATTTCATAACCTTGAAAATTCCAGATAACCCCGTAAAGACTGCATGTTCTTCAAGAACTATCTTTATTATTATAGCATACTATCTTTATGCTCCAAGTATTCCCGCAAAAATGAAGATTAATGTTTCACATCAGTGTAAACACTGAGACATTGTCCAGTTAATCCTCTCGGTGCGAATTGTGACTTCTGACATAAAAAACTGGCAGAGATATAGAGAGAGCAATATTAACATGAGGAATGTGAAAATAGAATCTGGGGCAAAAAGGGTGAATAAACATAGTGATTAAACCATCACAGATGGAACTGGCTTGGTAATAGCCTTTTCTACACACACGGAGCAAGAGGGAGTGAGAGAGAGAGAGCTTTAGCTGAAAGCTAGAAGCACAGTGGGGTGTGTAGTGAATTGTTTGGTTGCTTGAAAAAAATACAGTTAACCTCCTAAGACCTGAACTCTTCTATGGCATGCATTATTAATTTCTCTTTGATATTTTGTCACGGCTGCTGGGGCGAGCCGTGTGGTGAAGGAGGAAAAGGACCCAAAATGCAGGCAGTTGACTGGTGATGAGAGTGACGTTTATTTACAGAAGTGGCAGTGACAGAACAGGCAGTGAGGAATGACAAATGACTGGAAAAACCTAAACTGGGAAAACTAAACAACAAACCTGAGAGCATAAGAAACGGGGCGCGTTGCCGCAGACAGAGGAACTGAACATCGTGGAACACAGACAAACCAGCAATGGGCAGGAGAACACACAGGGCTTAAACACACACACCAGTAATCAGGGGATGAGAGACAGGAGGGCAACACACCTGGGAGAAATCAGAGCTGACGGGACAGGGGAAACGTAACCTGAACACACTCACATGAGACGGGGACCTTCAGAATAAAACAGGAAACTCAGACACAACCAGACAAGACACTGAACTAAACAGACAGATTCACAAGCAGACAGTGTGACACCATAGACAGACAGAACACAGTGGGACCAGGGCAGGCACAGAACAGAAACCTAACAAATGGCAAATCATAACAGAATACATACTCAGAATAAACAAAAGCATAAAGAAACACAAAACACTCAGTCGGCAGACTCAGGACCATGACATATTTGGTCTGATTGGGACCTGATGAATGTAAAAACAAAGAATTACCAGATTTTTTTTGTTTTTACCTAAATTTTGTTTCTAAGAAAAATGAGAGCCACATATGAGGATATTCATTTAAAATTTCGATAGAACAGTAGCAGTATAGTGTCCTCGTAAGTGGATATTAGGCCCCTGTAGAGAAAGGTTAAGTATTTTGGTCTAAATAACCCAAAATGTGATGTCCACATATGTGGACGCCAGGTCCTAGGAGGTTAAAGGTTTTGTCTCTGTTGTCAAAGCACATTGTGTTTCCTCTCCACAAGCATTTGAAATAAGTCAGAAACTCAGACAGTGAAGTGGCGGGTTGGGGGGGGTTGGGTGGAGGAGGAGGGGGTATCAGTTCAGGTTTGGAATTTAACAAAAGTGGAATATTTAGTAAAGGCACATAAGTCCTGACGTCCTGTAGCGCATTCAAACTTGCAGCTGTTCACTTCAGATTTAGGTGTTAACACATGCTCACTATTTCTTGAAGCTCCCACACAGGAAGAGTCCCATTTCATCTGAAAGAAAACAGCAGGCACTTGTGCCTCAAACCTGCCACCAGCTAACATCAAGATATGATGGAATGACGAAGAAGGTCAGAATGAATGACCATAAACTGTATTTATGTAGTCAGCATTTTGTCATAAAAACAGACTGAAGTGATCTGCTATCTGTGGTGCTAAAAAAAATGAGCAAATTAATACAACTAAATGTCTAGATAGGGGATGAATACGGGAGAATCTGCCACGAAGCTAAGGGAGGATTCAGGGTCACGCAATCCAGCCCTAACTATATGCTTTAGCAAAAAGGAAAGTTTCTAATCGTAAAAGTAGAGAGGGTGTCTGTCTCCTGAATCCACACTGGAAGCTGTTTCCACAGAAACCAGAAAGCTGAAGGCTCTGTCTCCCATTCTACTTTTAAATATTAAATATTTTAAATGAACCACAAGTAAACCCGCAATCTGCAAACGAAGTTCTCTAATGGGTGATATGGTATCCATCATTAAGATAAGATGGGGCCTGATTATTCAAGACCTTGTATGTGTCAGGAGCAGGATTTTAAATTCAATTCTGGATTTAACAGGGAGCAAATGAAGAGAAGCCGATATAGGAGAAATATGCTCTCTCTTTCTAGTCCCTGTCAGTACTCTTGCTGCAACAATTTGGCTCAACTGAAGGCTTTTCAGAGAGTTTTTAGGACATCCTGATAATAATATCTTAGAAGCCTAGAAGTAATAAATGCATGAATTACATTCAGCATCATTCTGAGACAGAATGAAGAAAGCAGTCCTGCATATTTGTTTAATATGTGCATTGAAGGACATGTCCTGGTCAAAAATGACTCCAAGGTTCCTCACAGTGTTACTAGAGACCAAAGTAATGCCATCCATAGTAAGACTTCTGGTGTGTGTTGTCTGGCTTCATGGACAGTTAAAGCTGTGTGTCATCTGCATAGCAGGGAAAATGTATGCTAGGCCTTCTGATGATCATTGATGATCATGATCCGATCATTTAGTTTTACTAGATGATGGCTGTGCTAGTCAGCCTCTCCTGACACTGCCCCAAAAGCCAAAAACCACCCTACCACAGTTTATTTTGTCGTCTACCTTTATGTGGTCAGCTAATCGATGTTCGTTCATATTCTTGCAGAGGACACATCCCCTTCTGATGCTTTTAATACATTATAAAGGGATGTAGGGTACTTCTTTAACAATGTCTCCTTACAGGATTTACAGAATTATAGTCATGTTTTATCTTACTCTATATTTAAATTGAATGTAATTAGGACATCATACCTTAGTGGCTTCTTATCTTAGTGGCCCTCCTTAGTGCCTGTGTGGTGCCACATTTGCCTCTTTTATGAAAAATCCATTCTTTGGCTTGATTCTAGAAGGAGGCAAAAACTCAGCCTCAAGGGGTAATGAGCTAGTGTACTTCTCAAGCACTGGTCCAAAACTTGGATAAGAGGGATGTTTTTTCCAAGGAGGAGTATCTAACAAAACACCTCTTGAGGTTGTGAAGGCCTAGCAGTGTCTCCACTTTCTGAGGAGCCTTAGGGGGATCAACCTGAAGAGGGAGCTGCTGACCATCTTCTTCCGCTGCTAAATTGAGAGTGTGCTGACGTATTGCATTTCTACGTGGTTCTCGAGCTGCACCACGGCACACACAAACGCATTACAAAAGGTTATTAACATGGCCCAGAAAAGCTTTTACAGCAGGGCTATAGCCTTAGTCAATGCTGATACCTGATGTTATTTTTGCACATACATTTTCTTACCTGCACGTACTGTGCATTTCATCTCTGAACATACTGGATATTTTATCTTCTGCACATATTGTATGTATTTTATTTTGTATAAGTGGCATTGATTTATTGTGCTTTGTCTGTCGTCATCACCGATGTGGGACAATACTAACATTTTTTGTACTATTGTATAAAATAAAACTGTGCAATGACTACAAAGAGTTAAACTTGAAAGTTGTGCTAATGCAAACATGAAGATCCCTTTACTGTGGCAACCCCTTGGGAAATAAGGGGACTACACAAAGTGCCTCTATACGGTATAGTGTCCTGTAAAATAAAACATATTTTTAAAAAGTACCCAAAAGAGCTAAAAACCAACTACAAAAGTTGCTGATCAAAATTAATGTATGTAACGTGCTGTAACTTAATAGCTGGGAGAAGATTTGCTTCTTCTCTTGGTTTCATATCATCGTAAACAAATTATATTTAGCCAGAGAGACATTTTAAGACATCAACTAGGCCTTTTAGAAACTTGAATTAGGATGTTTCTATAAATTATGATATGTTCTAGACATATTAATTACTCAGTTAATCAAAAAAAATCTCATTCCTGTTCCATAGCTGAGGTACAACTGGCAACACTGAGCGGACTAGGGAAAGCCTCTCCCACAGCAGTTAGAGCTACTAACACATTCAGACATGACGGCCGAACAGCAGAGAGGAAGAGATGAGCATGGGAGTGTGTCAGAAACACAAATGAAGCATGAAGTGTGTACAAAGACAGAATAAGAAGATGGCTCCTCCATTTATGACAGAGTCTCCCAAGATGACAGCCCATCCCTCCCCGTTTGACCGACTTATTCAAGCATAAAAACCCTCGGCGTTCCAATAAATGTCTTGTTACTGTTTGATCTCATCAGTGTAACTTCCAACCCTGACTCAACACTTGCCATGCATCACCAATGCATTTTAAAACGTGTCCGTGGTGATGGGGAGGGTGGAACCAAACCCTTGAGCTTATCTGATAAATCAGGTAGCAGAGTGAATGACAAATTACCAATCGCCACAAAAAACAGCTGCACAGGAGCATCTGAGCACTTCAGATATTGAGGGAAAAAAAGATTAGTAGCATGTGAATGTGTGTTTAAGTCAAACACACATTCACATCTTCTGTGTGACTCAGAGCACTTAAAGGAGAGCATCAAAGTCAAGGGTTTTTCAAGGCAAATAATAGTTTTTAAGCAAATAATGTATTCATCATCACTTAGTTATAGAAATCCAATGGAAAAACACACGGACTCTTCACAAAAAAAAAACATCTGCTGAGTGGGTGGACGCCTGAAGGACATAGTTTAAAGAAGTTTGATTGAGAAAAAAATGAAACTTTAAGATAGAATCTAAACAGATGAAAATACACTATCTTCAGTCAATAAATGTCAGAAAATATAACTTTCTCTGATTGATCTACAACATGACTAAAATTACTAAACTTTATTTTTAAAGTATATAATGACAGGTACAGCGTAGTGGAGGTAGTATCACTATTGAAAGGGACAACTGTATTTTCCAGGAGTGACTGCAGTTCATTCAGTAGGTAGAAAATTCACCACATTCACTTTGCAACCCCTGCAGCCGAGCTGGAAAATGATAAGTGCCTAGGAACCTAGGAAAACCTTGGAAATACAACATTGACAGAGCTGCTTTGTTTTATTACTTCCGGCAACACAGAAACATGTCAGTGATAGAATCCAGTGTAGCAATATCTCAACAGACTGGAAACATATACACTCCTGCAGCGCAGATTTATAAGGTGAAGTGAAAAGATTGGCGATAGATTGGTTGGTGGTTATGAATGAGTTGCAGCTGCATTGACATTCAGAAGGTCTATAGACAATGCATGTTCAATTCCAACAGGAGAGGTAAAAGAGTCATGTTAATTGAAATTCTCTGAGATGGACAGGAGGGGAGTGAGAAAGGCAAATAAGTGCTGGAGTGGGGAAATAAGGCTGAATGAAAACCTCCAGAGTAAGAAATAATTAACTGGAAGGCATTTTAGCAATTTCAAAGTCAAACTACACGTAAATGCCCAGGCTAAGACTTGAAATAGTTGCATGTTCCTTTTTTGGACTCAACTTACACTGCTAAAAGAATTAAAGGAACACTTTGAAAACACGCATCTCAATGGCAAGAAAAAACACATCCTGGATACTTATGCTGAACTGAGTAATGTGTTAGAAAGGATGCCATGTTATTTGATGGAAAGGAAAATTATCAGCCTACAGACGGTTGTATTCAAATAAACTCTAAAAATCAAAATGAATAAATGATATACCATGCTAGTCCATTTAGCTAAAATTTTATTATAGCAATTAAAAATGGAAAAAACTCAATAGTTTTTTTTGGTATGCTCCTAACGAGACGACAGATGATGGCTCCTTCCAGATCTGGACAGATATGATCTGGACAAGATATGCCTGCATACTCTCAGGAACCCAGGCTGTTCATGCTGAATTGTGTTACAGGCAGGATATCATTTTTTGTGGCATCTCCAGATGAATTTACACCTGTCACATGTGCTCAGGGAAAATTTGTTCTCATCTGTGAAAAGCACAGTGCGCCAGTGTTGTTCTGTTAGTCTATGGCAAATGCAAATCGAGCTTCACTGTCCCAGGCAGTGAACACAGAGCCTACTAAAAGATGTCGGGCCCTCAGGCAAATTCAACTCAATTCAGTTTTATTTATATACTGCCAAATCACAACAACAGTTGCCTCAAGGCATTTTTTCTATTGTAGTGTAAAGACCCTAAAATAATACAATCCAAGATTCCTAACAGTGTTACTAAAGGCCAAGTTAATGCCGTCCAGATCAAGTATCTGGTTAGACACTGTTTCCAAGATTTATAGAGCCAAGTACATTTAGTTTAATTTGAATTCAGATGAAACTAAATTCAAGATTAGAGATTAGAGATCATCCAGGTTTTTATGTCTTTAACCTCCTAAGACCTGAACTCTTCCAAGGCATGGGTTTTAATCCCTGCATGACTGAAACTTGTGCTATGCTGTACCTTTAATACTCAACTGATACTACTTAAAAAGGACATTGCTCTGCAAATGATCAGTTAGCTGTTTTACAACCTTCAGAGGCCACCCTCATGAAGTTTGTTTCTGATTGTTTGGTCAAACACATTCAGACCACCTGCTGGAGGTTATTTTGTAGGTTACTTTGTCACATAAAGCTGAAGATACTAGTTTTGCTGAAGAATTAAAGACTTTCTAGAGGTTTCCAGGCCTCCTAGAGTAACTCTGTCTGAATCCTGGAATGTCCTCTTGACAGTGGGAGACACAGCAAACCATTTCAATATGCAAAAGATGTGTGGGTTGACAGACCATTTTTCAAAAAATTATATCTTGAAAAGTTTTCATTTCTTTGATATATGAAGCTCTCATTGAAACACTCATTTTATATGTTCAAAATCTGGACCATAATTTTTTTATTCAAATCAGATGGTCAAGCTTATGGGTCATTTCATTTAAGATCAAATGACCAATAAGTCAAAACTTCAAATGACATCACACTTCACTTACACTGGGTTAGATTGTCTCTAAGCAGTAATAAAGTGTTGAGAGAATGATAAAGAGTGGGTCAGTGGTCAACAAACCAGTTGCAGTTGTGACTCACTGTAGGGGGTTTCACTTCCTTGAGCATGTCTTGATCCAAATCTAAAATAACAATTTGAGGAGACAGAAGAGGAGTCACACTTATTCCTGTTGCGTAAGCAGTTGCCTGTAGGGCTCCCATCCACCATTCAAGAGCTGCGAACTTTCCCTCTATCTTTTAGTAATGCTTCAGTTCACACAGCCAGCTAGGCAGTGATGCAATATTATCACATGATAGGTTCCCAGTTTTTCCCAGTCCTTCCTGAAGCATCCTGTCACGTTCTGCCTTTTACCAAAATTGGTTTCTATCTACAGCATAGACTGTTGGTAGGAAACAGGTCTGCATAGAATGACTATTTTATTATGCTGATTTTTCTCCATTATTATTTTTCCCCATCAAGAAAAAAAAAAAAATGAAATGTGACTCAGCTATCTGGGACTAGCTGATCATTATTATTATTATTATCAATATTATTATTATTATTATCATCATTATTATTATCATCATCATTATTATTATTATTATTATTATTATTATTATTATTAATTGGCTAAATTAAAAACCTCTGTTGTGAAAAAAACAGCTCACCCTCTTTAAATTCTAAGATTTTATGTTTGAAGTCATAAAAATATCTGGTCTTTACTAGGTTCTATTTAAATAAAACCGCATATGTACAGTATAACATGATGTAATACACTGGCTTGTAGAACCACTTTTATCGACAATAACCAAGTAACTTCAGTCGTCTTCTGTATGACTTGTGCAGCCTCTCAAACCATTGTGGAAATTACAATGTTGTTTTATTTCAGTTTCACTGAAACATCTTGGCTATTTTCTTATTCAGCCATTCTGTTGTATTATCTTTGGACAGGGGATTTTTGTTTTTATTTTGTCCTGCTGAGTACAACTTAAGAAAAAAAAAAACAGAGGGTGCACGTTGAGTGTGTATACTGTAAATTTTAGTATTTTCTACATCAGTTAGTTTCATTCAAAGTCACAAATGAGCCAATTCAAGTGTATTGGCAGAAAGCATTGCACTTTTCAATAAAGACAATTTCACCATTTTATTAAAATTAAAAAGCTTAACCATAATTTCACTGAACAGGAAGAAATGACTATAAGAAAGAAGTGGCTTACGTGATGTATTATCCAACTACAAACAATAGTTCATCTTATTCTGCATCTGTGTTGAAGTTATGTCAATTTACCGAACAGCCCACTAAATTGGAGTTTCACACCTGCAGGTTGTAATTGTGTGAAGTCAACATGACTTACTAATTTAATTTCCCCAAACACCATCACACCACTTTGCTCAACTATCATTCTGAAATGATGTGGCTCTGAATCAAAGATGAAGTCTGTAGTCTGTGTGCTTGAATATGAGTCTTTTCTTAAAACCAGCAGACCTCTGACCATTATTCCGGTTCAGCTGATCATAGATGATCTTTGCAGGTCATACTGACCACCAACAGCAGCTTGAGATTTTCGAGCATTAACCCCACCCTACTCGGGGCTGTTTTATTCCTAAATGGCTAAGATTGGTACCCAGTGGAAGAATAATGGCCTTTTTATACATTTGAGAAAGGCTGAGAAAAACAAGAGAAAGTGCAATACGTTTACACAGAGATGGTAAAGGTCTGAGGAACACAATGTTGATATAACTGTCCAAAACTAAAAATAATCACTTTGCAGACTTCCACAGAAAGTGAAAAATTGACATTGTCTTTATTAGCAAACTTGAGTTCAATAATAACATAAAAACTCATTTAGATTTACTGACAAAGTTAAATTTTAAGTGGAGACTTTTACAAACCTTTTGTTATTGTGAAGGCTTTTATTGATTGATTGATTGATTGATTATTGATATTAATTGCAACATTTTCTGGTACTTTTACCTCTTTTTTAGTGTTCACATTGTGCAGCTTTTGTTTTGACCAATATAACTGGGATGAGAATATCTCCATGTATTACCTTGCATGATACACAGTATATCTATCTGGTTAAAGTCTGACAGTTTAAAAAATGTTTCATTAAAACTGGATGAATTACAAATTGAAACCATAAAAATAAGTTATGAAAAGCTTTATTAACACAAAGACAAAAAGAGAGAATGGCAGCTTCAGACAGCATAATAAACACTAATAAATTGCTACTACAATGAGAAAATTCTCCCTGCAATTCACTTCTGTCCACCCTCTCCTATATTTCTTTCCTCTCACAGTTTCATTTGTTTTCAAACAATAGAGTGATTAGGTAATCACGACAGAATAGCCACAGGACACCTTCAGTGTGCATTCATTTTTATAGAGGCAGGAGTGATTTCACCCTCACATTCACAGTTTTAGGACATTATTAAGAGATGGTCTTGTGTGATGGTGCCATAAGAGGTCACACTGTTAGATATTCAACGATGTCATTAACAAATTGTTAAACCTCCAGTGCCACCTACTCTTGGTTTTTAGCCAGTATTCAGTTCAGGTCAAGATGGTTGTGTCACTTCATAAGAATGTTTACCATAGAAATACTCTCACTGGTACTGTATTTGGTACAACTTGCCGAAAAGGTTTGGATCCCCTTTGCCTTCAAAGGTGCTTTAATTCTTCATTTTACATGTTTCCAATAAAGTCCTGAAAAAAATCCTCCTAGATTTCAGCCCATATTGACATGATAGCATCGTGCATTTGCACATGCATCAATGATGCAAACCTCCCATTCCACCATATCACAATTGGCTCTATGCAGAGGCCGTGTGAGTACAGTAAACTCATAGTCATATTCAAAAAAACATTTTGAGATGTTTCAAACGCCTTGACAAGTCATCAAAGCAACCAACAGAAGATAAAGGGACATACCAGCCCAATATCACAGCAAAACATGTAGGAGACGTGCCAGTCCGACATGTCCATTTCACATTTTGAAGAGGCAGAGTGTGAAATGAACCCGGAAATGGTCGTTAGGTAAGGATAGGATAATACCATTTTTTGCGCATCTATCACACTTTCATATTTCAGCTCATCAAACAAATTAGGTAGTTTAAGTTTCCGACGTCACCTTATGTGAAAAAGCAATGACCCCCACCCCACCCCCACCCAAACCTAATAATTAGCTGTGTCACCCTTGTTAATATTAGAAAGACTGAACCAAAAACTAGTGCGAGTTGTGTGTAAAGACCCAAGATAACTGTCAACAAACTAATGAATGACTTAGCCAAGTCTGGAATTGCAGTCTCAAAGAAGACAATCACTTAAACCCTGCACAGGAATGGACTGTGGTTGAAGAGCAAGAAAAACTCCACTTATGCAGGAGTCTTCTAGCCAGATTGAAGTATGCTAGGGAAAACCTGGAGAAAGACTATGCATGTTGAAAGTGTGCCCTTTGGTCAGATAAGACAAAGCTAGAGGTCTCTAGCCACAGAACTGCTGCTTATGTTGGAGAGGTGTATGACATGTAACCAGTTTAAAAATCTGATTGGAATAAAAATGCTTCATGTAAACACACCAATCCAAAGATTCTGTCCCAATCACAGTCCTGTATGATTATTATTTCCTCCTGATTGACAGAGGTGTCAAATAGGGCTGGGTATCGTCACTGATTTCTAGAATCGATTCGATTCCGATTCAAAAGGTCCCGAATCGATTTGATCCACGATTTGCTTCAATTCAATTCAATTCAATTCAATTCGAATCTGGGAAATTTTGCCTCAGACAGTCAGAAATATTGTAATTCAGATCGGTACATTTACATATTTTTGCATCTATAAAAAGGAAGCTGACACTCGCAAGACTTTATCAAAGGTGTGAGCATCACAGCAGATGCCTTTGTGTCACAGTAGCTGGGGATAAAACACAGAAAAACATGAAGGTGATTTTCCTGGCCTGGGATTTTATAAAAATATTTTGCAGTACATCAAAAATGAAAGAAAACCATTAATCAACATATGAACATTACCTCTAAAGTTACAGCGGTTTTATTAGAGACACAGCTAACGTTTTGCATTTTGCATAATTTTAAAAAGTTTAAATTTGTTCAGTCGGTGGGTCGCGCTTTGTGTTTACATCTTTGTGCAGAATCCGTGTACCTGCTCTCATTTAAAGCTGTTTTAGCTGTTTGGTGGTTTTCAAAATTTTGTGAGGTTTAACCTGTGATTTTGGCATTTTGGGCAAAATAAATTTATATTAAAAAATCTATTCAGGACTTTAATGAATCGATATCACATTATCCAAGCCAGAATAGATTTTAATCGATAAATCGATTATCAAAACCCACCCCTAGTGTCAATCTGTAAAGTTACAAGGGCAAGGTCACCAAGTCACTAAGTGACTTCTCTAATCTACTAAAAGAAATCTACTGCTTTTGCTATAAATTCTTCTCTTGGTTGATACAATGTCCTCAACTGGCTTTTAGGTGTACCCTTCTTAAATGTTTTAGTATGCATGCTATTGACCAACAACAGTATATTAGAAAGTAGCAGTAGAAAGTGCCCCATCATTTAGAACGACCCACATATTGAGTAAATGTATTTTATCCTTGCTAAACTCACAAGTAAGCTGAAGGTTGTTAGTAAACGCATTTAGAATATGTACAAAAAATATGTCATCAGTGAAAACATCAAATTTAACATAACAGGAACCATGACAAAAATCTTGTAGCTCAGGATAAATATCAATACTGTTACAACCCAACAATCTATAGTAGTCAGCTTCTGAACACCACTGGATCCAGATGCGATGAATCTCCTGATAATTACTTTTATCAGCACTGGAATGGATTTGGTGGTTTGTTTACATTTGATATTACAATGCTGTCGTAGTGCTGGGAGACTGATGAGCATTTTCTGTGAACTGGATATCCAGTCTGACTGTTCAAATAATAATAATAATAATAATAATGGATTGGATTTATATAGCGCTTTTCAAGGCACCCAAAGCGCTTTACAATGCCACTATTCATTCACTCTCACATTCACACACTGGTGGAGGCAAGCTACAGTTGTAGCCACAGCTGCCCTGGGGCAGACTGACAGAAGCGAGGCTGCCATATCGCGCCAAATAGAAGGTTCCTTCTGTTTTCATTGCTCTTTCTGGTATTTTCCCACCCGATTCCTTTTTTATTTTGTGTTTTTGGCTAAACCTGCAGCAGATTCAAAACACAGACACCATGGTTGAGTTCCTCCCACGCAGACAGCAGAGATGGAAATATAACGCAGCAGCATGAAGGAATGTAGCAGCAGAGTGTCCTGAACACAGGACTGTGCTCACGCTGTGTGTTACAGTGTGAAAAGGATGCGCAAATATTATGCAAATGGACTTAGAGGATATCACAGTTTTAGATGGAATATCTCACCCCTTATATCCTCAGTGAAGTGTCTGAAAAGGAAGAAAAATGCTTTTATTAAAAGCAAATCTCTTTGCAATCGAGACTGGAAATATTAATATTTTTTACTGATGGAGGAAATAAAAGTGTCATATTTAACCTCAGGAGTAAAAGGTTGAAAAAGAAGAAAGGCTGTAAAGTCATCAAAAGGTTCATCCTCTGGAGAGAAGGAACGAGATCAGCACAATCTATGGATGACTTATTATTGAAATGACCGATTATCACTTACTGCTGTGTGTTAGTAATATCCTATCTAAAATTAAGCCCAAAATTCTTTACCATATAAACACATTATGGCCATTACCTGTATAAAAAGGACCACTAAAAAATAAAGTCACAATAAAATGTTTCATAGTTGTGTTTCTGTTTGTCCCCAAGTAATCTGTAAAATGATATTATTGATAACAAGACCTTTCTTACACCTGCATTTTTTTTCTAATTGCCAGAAAGTTGAGGTTTGAAAAGGATGATGGCTTGTATAGGGTCACGTGATGTTTGACTTCAGTAAACAATTTCCATGAGTTTAAGCTGGTCGTTCTGAAGCCATATTGAATATAATTTCAATAAGTTGCATCCCTTTTATAAAGTTGCCACTTTGTGCAGTGCATTTTATCAAGCCTGGTTTCAAAACATCACGTGGTCGATGGGGAAAGGAAACCCACTAAACACAGGGTTTCACAACAGCACATAACTAACAAATGGGTAATGTCATGGAAATTAATTTATATACAGTCCATGATTGTATTGAGAATGTTCATTTTGTGAAATAGCACACTCATTAAAAATATGAGTCAAGTGCTTAAAAACAATACAACTCTATCTGGATGCAGAATCTGGATATGGATATGTGGTTACACTATTTTTATTTAGTTATTACCAAATGGGGTATAAGTGGGATGCCTATCGTAGTGTCTTTACTCAGAATATCCTCAACTAAAAAGAGCCTTTTCAATAAGCCTTGTTATCTGTCAGTGTTGTGACTATAGCTGAAGGCTGTGACAGCACTGGTGAGGAAACCTCTGCGTCAGCATTATCTGGCTATTCCCATCACCACCACCACCCCCTCCCCCACCGCCCCCAGAGGCATCTCTGGCTAATTTTAGATAAGCGATGTTGTTGGGCCTTTCCGTCCTCATTAAGCTGTTAGGGTTCTAATACACACACACACACACACACACACACACATTAAAATCATACACTTCATGACTAATTTAACGCAGTGGAGTATGTCTGCTGCTGTGCACAGCAACTCGCTGCCTTCAGACACAGTTTGTCTGTGCAGAGAATGAGGCAACAGCTGAGATCAACGTTTTGTCAGTGAGAAACATGTTATCTATTCTGTATCCAGCTGAGAGAAGGATAAAACTGAAGCTACATCCTCAATTGGAAGCCATTAGCATTGGCATGTTGACCAGAGGTCATAGAAAGTTAATAACATTCAGCAAATTTGAGTGATTACGGGAAAAACAACCAGTGGTGACATGAAGTGGGTGGTATTTGAAGTAAAGGTTTTTGAAATTTCAGACCAGCAACTCCAGTAGCTGCCAAAGAGAGAGTAGGATATTATTGACTGGCATATGGTTATGGTTGTAAGGTTACCAATTTAACTAGAATATCCACGAGCAAGCAGCTGTCAGCTTTAGAGCAAGGCAATAAGTGCTTGCAGTGTCAAATCTCAAAACAAACAAATTAAAATGTGTTCCTTCATATCAGAACATGCTGTTATAAGCTCCACGCCTTTTGGAATCAATCCTGCATATTACTGACATCTGGGGGGCGCAGTCAGCTATTGTTGCTGAAAGTGCTGTTTGTTTCATAGTCATAGGAAAGCAGGCTGGCTTAGATTAGTCTCCATTTTAAGGGTTTTAACAATGGCGGAAACAGGGCAATCTGACAAACCCAGAGTTTTTTTCTGGTGGTTTATGCATGCACACTGTTGATAAACCTCTGATCTTTCTTGGTAAACCAATGCAAGACTAGCATACAAGTCAAGCTGTTTCCGACTCCCTTCCACATGATGTATGGAAACCCAATTTGCATTAGCAAGTAAACAATTGTGATTTATCATGGGAACAGATGAGTTTCAACTTGCTAACCACCTTAGCTAACATGTGTAATTTAGAGAAGATGGAGTGTAAAAACTTTATTAATTAGTGCAATTAGCAATGACTTAAGATTGATGATTTGAATCCCCCTGTAGATATTGACAGTTGACTGCACAATCAGAACTGCTCCCAACAAACATAGATGTTTACATCTGCGCTGTAACTGCAATAAGTTAATTAACAGATTTGCACTACAACCTAGTTTGCCTCTTATCTGTAGTTATTTTTATTTAATTTAATAACTGTACAGTACTCTCTGTATAAAGTAACCATTGTCCTTAATGTAAATATGTAAGAAAAATTGTGTATCTTTCTGTTCTGTGTCCTGTGTACTGTTTGTTTGTATATGTGTCTTTTTGACTGCTGTTACAACCAAATTTCCCCTTGTGGGACAATTAAAGGATTATTCTATTCTATTCTATTCTATTCTATTCTATTCTATTCTATTCTATACATATCATACCGTATCACACACTGCTCGGTGTTTTTGATTAAACTGATTTTTCTTTTGTCATTAATATATTTAATATATTACACTTTAAAACAAACAAACAAATAAAAATCAAGATGTAGGCCTGTGTCTCATTAACTTTTTTTTGCGGGTGTTTTTTATAGAGACATGTGGTCCAGAATATGTTGCTGGACATTCAACAGAATGTTAGGTATTTAAAACAAGCTCAAACATAAACATATGCAACAGTATTATTAATCCATTTAACAGTGCTTGGAAACATTTTTCTGTAAAATAATTATTATTTGATACTTTATGTACAATTTTCCAATAATACAGGTGTATGTTTAATCAGGTATTTTTTTTAAATCTCGTTATGCATGCTCAATAATCCAGGAAAGGAAATCCCAAAAGTTCTGTTCATCTAGACGTAGCGTTTTCAGTCGGAGAAATGTTTCGTCACTCATCCAAGTGACTTCTTCAGTCTCAGCTGACTGCAGGTTTCCCCAAATCTTATAAACAGTACATTTGCACAATGACTGAAACTGGCCCCACTGAATGAACAATGGGCTGGGAGGTTGGTTCCTTGATCATTAATATGCAAATTCTCATGACCACTGATCAACAACCATTGATCAAAGCTCAGTGATCAAAGACCAGTGATCAATGGCCATGAGTACCATTCACAGAGAGTTGGGGAATGGCCGCAATCACAGTATTGTTGGATGATGATGGAAGATGGTGAAAGCATTTGAAAAGCATGTCAAATAAAATTTATCTTCGTAAATTACCAAACAGTAGAGGAAAATCTCTCCTACTTCATTGTCAAGTTAATTTACAAAGGCAAATGTTTAACTTTCCACTTCATACATGTTACACAATGGATCATGACTGAATAGAAGATGATTGCAATATCACAGAATTAAATTGTACTTTAATGTCTTAAATTGTGATTTTTGCAAAGAGAAATCTTTAGCAGATACAGAAGTGTGCAAATGTTTTGACTTCTTTCTTTGCTTTGTTTGGAGTCAGATTTTCTTGTGCTTTTTAAACATGATTAAACATAAAGTACAGGCACATCACTAATATTTATTCATATAATCAGCGCATCGTCTCAAATGAAAATATGTTCACCTTACTTGACTCAAGCAGCTTGAAGATTTTTTGAATCCACAGCTGCTGACAAGTCGATTTTTTCTTCACACTGTGAATCTTTTCACACTGCGGAGGTCAACAGAAGATTTAGCCAGGCTGTGAAAACACCCAGTAATCTGCTTCTCGCACCAAATATACACCTGTCCCTCTGTTTTGGGTTAAAGATGCTTTTGTCAGCATATTCTAATTTTTTGCAGGATACTCCCAGAAGTTTTCCCAAAGATGAAGATGTTATGATATTATAATATCTGGTTTTAAAAAAGGTGTCTGACAGATAATTTATATACACTGTAAGACCAAAGGCTGTACATAAAAGATCCCATGAGAAGTATCTTGTTTTTTCATAGTGGACATGACAAGCAAGGGCTGAATCTTATTATCTTAGGAACCATGACACTGCATAGCAAATGGTAGCAACTCATCAGTCACAGGGCAGCCATCCCCGGTAGCATACCCTGATTAACTGTGGATTTAATTTTAGATGGATTCACAATTTATGAAAATAAATGTAATTATTTATTAGATAAGTCCTGAAGCTAGTGATGGAGGCCATAAACTTATCAAAGTATTTACTGAGGTCGGTACTGAGGTGTACAGTGTGTACAACCTCACTTTTGTGTTTTGCAATGTTTACATCTTAAAATACACTTCAGATTGATTGACACAATAAATCTCTCTACATGTAAATATTTTACATGCTTTCAACAAGTACATTTAGCATTAAACTGACATACAGAAGATTCTGTATCTTGCTTGTATATACACATGATTTACTTTATCAACTTAATGGGTATAAATGTTCTTTCAGTTAAAAAATCATTAGTAAAAATAATGATTCTAAACATTATTTTGAGATAACAATATTAGCTTTCTAACTCTTGGAGTTGTCATGGAGTTAGTGACAGTGTATGAAGCTGTTAAATATTAATTAAATAACATTTGATTGTTCATACAAGTATTTATCGACATATATATTCAGAACTTATGGCTTTAGAGACTGGTCCTTACAAGTACTAGGACTACCAAGCATATGGTGAGGTACAATGTACCCCACCGTACTCCAACAACCACAAACGTCTGTTGACTGACCCAACCTAACACCAAAAACCGACACACAAACACACAAACCTAACCTAACCACTCCTCGAATCACTGCTATAACCAAGCATTATTCTTAAAAACAACAAACAAAAAACTTCAAGGAATCACACAGCATTCTTGTACCTTGAACAGTCGCAGGATGTTCGCCACCATGATCGATACAGAGCTGGCCGATGCGCCGATGACTCCCACAACTTTATCTGGCTTCGCAAAGATGGGAGGATCACCATTAGTGCAGCGAACATCAGAGCCATCCCTCTCAATTAGTGCCTGGACAAAAGTAAGGGACTGCTCCAGGGCATAGGTGTCACGTGAACATGTGTCCAAGATTCGTGCCCCAAGTGTCACATTGGGCAGCACGTCTGGGTCTTTGTTGATGAGGTCGATGGCAAATAGCATGGCCTCCAGTCGATGGATGCCTTTCTCCTTCTTCAATTCACCACATGGCATCCCCCTCTCACCACGGGAATGCACAGGGAACAACCCACCCAGAATGATGTCACCATCCAGGCGGATTGAATGGGTATACTCCTGTGAGCCCTGCTGGGAGTCTGCTAACACAGCAGGCTTCTGGGAGGTGGAACCTTGCAGCCAGCAGCTCTTTAGCATCAGCACAGAGAGAAAGCAGTGACTGTAAAGAGTCAGGGGCTTTGACTCCCTCACCATTTTTGCAGTGACAAGAGGTGTGGAAAAAGTAAGTGTTGATATTATCACACAATCAACAGTCAAATGACAGTGCAGGCTGTGTGATAACGGAAGGCTGGGCCAGAACATGGAATATCCTTTCACTTGGGGCAGGGTTGACCATTGCAGGCAGGTCCACTTTGGAGCAGTGACCTTGAAGATTTCCTGTAGTACAGGTTCCTGTGGCAAGAACACCTTTCTCGTCTCTACAGCTCCAGCTTCACATTCTTTCAGAGACCTGCTTGAGAGAAAAATAAATCCAGATAAATAAAAATAAAAGAACCTTTAAACAAGAGATTGCACAAGTTTTTCTGAGCAAAGGCATGCCACGGTGTTTCTTTGTTATTCTGCTTTACAACCTTTAAATATTTGTGCTGCCAAATACCAGAATAACTTTTCTGCTCAATAATAACAACAAAGATTCCTACAGGAGCAGAGTTTCTGTCTGGTGTTTAAAAAGCAAAGATGTGATTACATCCCCATGGCTCCAATTTCAGCATTTAGAAAATACATATGGGAAACACTGGCCAATTAAAGGGTCTTATGAGAGCAAAATGCCATTCCTACTATCTGATTTGTGACACATCTTCCTTCAGACAACCCTGCTTCAACTCATAAAAGTTGAAAAAGTTGCCATTGCGGCATTGAAAACATCTAAGCTGCAAAGATGAGCCGAGTGTTATGATATAAAGTGTAATTCCGCAAAACTTTTGCTCTGAATTCTAGATACCCCATTTAATTTTCTTTGAGCAGGTGTGGGATTAGAGCTCTGGGTAGCTCCCCAACTGGGTCTAGACTGGGTCTAGAGAGTATTTTAAATTCAGGGAATTTAAAATAGAAAGTAGCTCGTCCACAGAAGGACTGGTAGCTCCCCTTACGATAAGGGTTCAGATCGCGCGAACAGGTGTGAAATGTGTGTATTTAGTTAGTTTGTTTGTTTGCTTGTTTTTTAATCAATTTTAAATCATGCTTTTTATTTGTTTTTGTTTCTAATGTCTCTGTAAAGCACTTTGAATCACCTTGTTGTTGAATTGTGCTATACAAATAAATTTGCCTTGCCTTGCCTTGCCTTGAGGATCGTGTCAGTCCATTTCTGTGCACCAAAGCTGGTCACAAGTTTTTACTGATGATGATGTGTGCATCAAATTATGTTTGCAGAGGCAGTTCTCACAGGAATAATTACTGTTTCTGTAGTGTTAAAGGCTTTAGTAAAGTTTTTAGATATTTTTGGCTTTCTAACAGTTGTACAAAAAGATCAAGGCACCAACTTACACTCTCTGCACAGGTGATTAATCAGCTCAGCATCTCTCAGCATTATTGCAGTGCATACCACCCTGAAAGCCAGCACACGCTCAGGAGGTTTGATCAAACACTCAAACACGTTCCAAGGATACAGTTTTGAGTTTGATAAAGACCGGAAACAGGAGGTTCATCTAATTGCTGAACGGGAGGTAGTTCAAGTCATTTGGCTTTAGCCCAGCTGAGCTTGTGTTTGCTCGTGTGCATTGTGAATTCTGAAACTCCTGCAAGAAAAATGGCTTAACAATGATAAAAAACAAAATATCCTGGGTTGTGTCAGTGCTTTCCATTTTAAACACCGCTGGGCCTGCAAGATTGCAAAACAAAATCTGGCTGCAGTCCCAAAAAGGATGAAAAGTTGGTTTAACAAAAAAAAAAAAAAAAAAAAAGCCAAAGCCAGGTGACAGGGTGTTAGTTTCCGTGCCCATTTCCAGTACTAGTCTGTTGGCACATTACAGCAGCATTTTTGTAGTGGAGGAAAAAATAATTTGCGACACTTATGACTTCATTGCCATGTTCTACTGCAAATGACGAAGCAGACTGTGTCACATAAAGATGCTGAAACCATATTTTGACCAATGATTTGTCTGGTTCAAACTTAGTCGTCAAAGTAAAAACTGCTTTGACGTCTTTTTCTCACCACCAACCTGCATGTGATGTGCTGGCATTTCCACCGGCATGCCTGTAGCAGCAGATAACAAAATCGGTGATGCTGATGGACCATCTATGGCATTGGTACAGGGCAACTGAAATAATTCTTAGATTCTGGCAAAGCTTAACTCATGTTTTAAACATTTGAGTGGGTCACAGCAAACTGACATGATTAGTCTTATTTATTCACAAGGGTCTCTAGTCTCTGTTCTCTGACATGCAATCCCAAATGCATATGTTAACATATGATGTCGATTTGGCGGTTTCTTACTCCATAAAACAATATCCATATACAGTGAACTAAGAGAAATGGCAACATTTACAAAAGGAGGACAACTATATGTTGGCACATGGTATTGCAGAATTTAGCTGTAGCTCATGGAGTTCCTCCTTCCGAATAGCCAATAAGTCTTATAGCTTTGGCCATTTTTATACAGACTATAGGAACAGGAACAGTGTCTCAAAGTCACCCTCTTCCACAATTGGAAGATTGTGGGAACAGTGTTGGTTTAGCAGTTTTTGTGATTAAGCTGGACCTCTTAAAAGGCTCTTGGCAGGTGGCACTGTGATGCCAGATGGTTCTCTACAATACACAGTTATACCCTTTGGAGTCCGCAAAGCACCTGCCACATCCTGGTTTTGACTATGTCATGAATCGCTGTGTGGCAGGCAGGAGTTGGACCCAAAATGCAGGCACTCAGGCACGAGGTTTAAACACAAAGAACTCAGCTTTATTTGCTGGCAGGGGAAAGTCATACAAGAGCAAACTAAACTAAACTAAACTAAACTAAACTAAACTAAACTGGAAACTCACAAACTAAACTCACAGTGAGTCACAGAGAGATCCACACAGCATGAGGGACGACGCAACACTGACTCAAAGAAACACAGGGTTTAAATACACTGGGGTCGTGTCCAAATTCATGGGCTGCATCCTCCCGAGGCCGCATTTGTAGACCGATTACGTCACAGCGATGCGCCGAAGGCTGTCCAAATTCGTAGACTCCTCCGAATGCAGCCGACAAATGCGTCCTCCTTTTCCCCGAATTTGAAGGATGGGTCGGGTGTGTCCTACGTGGCCTACCATATCCCAGAATTCATAGCGCGGCCCAGCCAAACTCCAGTTTCCAACAATGGCGGCCGCTACTAAGTTTTAAAATTACTCATACTAATCTTTCTGGGTCACAAAATAAACTTTTAACATATTTTCAGGCAAGAAAGTAGTTGTGTAAACATCAAATATCTGCTCGGTTTATCAAGATATCGCATATCTGCAAAAGTGCATTGACGTTTTCAGAGGCGTCTGCTACCCACCAGCTTGACAGCTAGCCGGGAGCTCGAGGGTCACTGAAGCTGCAGAGAACGGCACAACTCCCAGCACATCATTTTCAGATCCCCGCGGACTTTCGCTGCTCGGGTTAAACGTAATATATAAGTCACTTAGACAACCTAAAAATGTTATTGTTGGGCTTTTTTCAGTGTTTTGTTTGTTCGTGAGTAAATCGGTTTGGCTGAGATTAAAGTTATTAGATTAGATAAAATAAAACTTTATTAATCCCCCGGGTGGGTTCCTCCTTGGTTTTTACACAGCTGACTAAACGTCAAACAGAAAACTGATTAAACAGAAGTATGAGACAGTCGAGAATTTACACCAGTGTCCTGTTATATTTTAGATAGCAAGAAGCAGACGGCTGAGTTTATTAAACTCCACCGAGACAGCGGTGACGCTAATCAGAAGGCTAGACCGTCCAATTTCACGGCCGTTTACTTCCGGCCTACCTGACCTTCTGAGGACCCGGCCCACGTAGACCGCGAAGGCTGGGTCCTCAGGAGGATGCAGCACATGAATTTGGACACGACCTGGGAAGTAACGAGGGGAATGAGACACAGAAGGAGAGCACAGCTGGGGGAAATCAGGACTGACGAGACAAGGAAGCATAACTGCACACACTACGATCAGACGTGGACTATCAAAATAAAACAGGAAACACAAACACAAAGACAGACTAAGAGACACGGGCTTAACACAGAGACCTGACTACATTACAGGGGATACACAGGCATACACAGGCAGAGACGATGGAAAACAGAGGGAGCACCGAATAAACACTGGGAAACCAAAACACAAACTGTCATAATTCATAATATCAAAAATAAGAGTACAAAAATCAAAAACACGGGGTCACCGACCCAGAACCATGACAGACTAGGGTGCCAGGCTGTGAAACATATATAGAAGATATGGTGATTTTGTGGGTTTGAGCATGTTGAACACCCGAGTAGTGTTTGAGAGGGTGGCAGATGCAAATCTGACCATAAATTTGTGCAGTGTGAGTTTTGGGGAGCTACGGTGGTGTACATGTGTAAAATAGTGGGTAGTGGGTAGTGGACAAAGAAACCCATTAAGCTATTCTTATTTTCCCGTCGCCTTCATCCAGGTTTGAGTTGCAGCACTTCTGGGGGATGGTGGGTTATTATAGACATTTCTGCAAAAACCTTTCCCCTGTTGCTCCACTCAATGGTTAAGTGCCCCCAAAAAGTTCACCTGGTCTCCAGATTGTCATCATACATTAGAAAATATTAAAACTAGTGGCATTCCGTCAGGACAAGCAAGGCCAGCAGTGCTTTCCCTGTCATATCTAAAAATATACATGAATTAAAATTTACCAAAGTAAAGCAGTCTCTCTTCTTTCATCACAGACAACGCTGGCATAAAGCTACTTCTGTTTGTATCCATCCTGTACATTACTGCCATCTTTTGGCCAAGGTTGCAATTGCCACTAAAATTTGCTTGTTTCTTACTTACTTGTAGCCAGAGGTGGGTTGAGTATCCAAAAATTGTACTCAAGTAAGAGTATCATTACTTTAAAATATTATTACTCAAGTAAAAGTGAAAAGTAGTCGTCAAAAAAGCTACTCGAGTAAGAGTAAAAAAGTACTTGGTGAAAAGGCTACTCAAGTACTGAGTAAGTAGCGAGTAACTGTTTGAAATGTCCGATTTATTTTATAAATAAATGCTATCAGACAAACAAAAATAAATAAATATACAAATTTTAGTATTTTCAAAAGGAATATATGTAAAAAGATCCACAAAATAAGGCACAACAATTCTAATTTCAAGATTTCAGTTTTTCACAACGAAAATCTTTTTCAAGCAAAACACACAGTAAATATATTCGCATTTACAGCAGCCTCAGCGAAAACATTAGAACGAGGCAACTTCAACATAACAGGCTACAGCTGATGCGCCAAAATGTCATACTAGGGGTGGTTCTTTTAAATACAAGGATGGATTAAGTAAATCAGAAACAAATGACACAGAGATGCAACAGATATAATCAGTAAAAGTTTATTCCCAAGGCGGACAGCAGGAATTAAACACACACACACATACCTGTGCTAAAATTCCACAGGAATAGACATTCTAACAAAACTATAAAATGTTCTTTGTATACTAAAATACCCTGAAGTATAGACAGTGGATTAACACAATGTAATATGTAAAAATGTAAAAACTACACTCACAAATACTGAAATCAGAGAAAAACAAATTATAAAAGACAAATACAAATTTCCACTATGTGGATGTACATATGTGTATGGCTCACTTTACTGTAAATTGTTTCTTCAGTCAGTGAAATGGTGGTTCAGCTTCAGCAGCAGTTGGCTCTCAAGGTTCTTGCTGTGAAGCTGTGACCGTTTGGCAATGAACATTAGTCCTGTATGACTAAAAAATCTCTCACAGGCTGCAGATGCAGGAAGAGCTGTATTGACTTTGATCGACAGCTTCTTGATCTGAGGAAAGCCATACAATACATCAATACTTCCAGTGAATGGATATGAAAGGTACCTCTCCAGTTCCTCTGCTTCTGGCTTTCCTGACCCCATGGATCCATCATCTTAGTCAGTTAGGCTGCTGTTTGTGCTGGCCTCATCCAGCTCTGTGTCTAGGTGATGTCTGATGAAGTGGAGACCTGTGGAAAGATGTATGGTTTTCAAAAGAATTAGGTCTGGTCATTATAGTGCTGTATACACTGCCAAGCTGCAGATGTTTGCTTGGAGCTAGCCTCCAAAAGCTGGCCATACACTGTGCGATTTTTGGCCGATTTTGAGCCGATTTTTCAGTTGTGCAACCGTTTTGGGGATCGGCCTGTGTCTTGCCTTAATCGTGTGTGCATCATGTAGTATACTTGGGGTAACGAGCAGTTAACACCTCACGACCAGCTCCCAATCATCAATCGTATGGTCGCATGATAATCAAACCAGTTTGAAATCCTGTCGCCTATCACACTGCGCACGCACAAACACAGAAATGAAAGAAAAGGTGGAGCAGCACGCAGTGCAGCGTGTGATCTGGACACAAGAGATGGAGGCACAACTTGTAGGATAAGGCAAGCTCATCCGAGTACGTAAGCGGAGAGCTGCCACCCAGCTGCAGACTGTTTAAACTAAACAAGCTGCTATTTGACATAATAAACCCTGTCAGCCGCAGTATTGCCTTCTGTTTTAACAGTTAAAGCAGTAGACATGAGCTTTTTGCATGTGCGTTGAACTCCAGGGTCATTAACCAGGCTACCTGTTACCTTATAGCTCACGCTAACTAACAAGCGAGCAGTTAAAAGGACAGCCGAGGCTGCACAAAACACCCACAAACTTATCTCACTACAACTTAGCGCCGAAAATATGACTGCCAGCTAGTGATGGTAAATTTGATTCTTTTTACTGAATCGAGTTTTAATGAGTCACTCACCAAAGTGAATCGAATTTTGGAGTCATTTGATTCACTGAGTCAGTCGACCAGAGAGTGCAAAAAATGTACATTTTCACTCAAACTTAATTTGTTTCTCTTTTCATGTAAATCCCACTGCTAAGATGAATGATTCAAAAAAATAAAAAACCCAACTATTTTATAGAGCAAAAAAGACCAAAAACATTTCTAAAATTAAGCAATTTCCTATCAAAATTGCTTAATAAACATTTATTTTGTTTATTTTTATTTTATTAGTATTTTCCTTAAATGTGTTAAATATATATTTTCTCATCCAAATGTCCACTGAGCTGTGAGCCAGGGGGCGGTAATGCGCCTTAACATTGGTTGCCAACCAAGAAAAAGAAGCTGTGAGCCAGGAGGGAGGGGGTGAGTGAGTGAGTGAGTGAGTGATTCGCTTACGCTTATGATTCAGCACAGGAGGGAGGGGGTTAGTGAGTGAGTGAGTGATTCGTTCGCTCTATGATTCAGCACAGGAGGGAGGGGGTGAGTAGCTCAAATGTGCTGTTAGCATGTTAGCAGAGCGATGCTACTGTGAACCGAGGAGCTATTTTCTTGATGTGAGCTTCTACTCAGGGTTTTTTCTTCCAGTTCAGAGCAGAAATACTTTTGTTAAGAAACTGGCTGTTGTCCCCCCCCCACAATTTTAATTATAAGCTAGATATATTTCTACTAAGCAAATTAGTTTGCTAACAGAAACAGGGATGAGTCAGTGAGTCAGTTGGGCTTGTGAATCATGATTCACGAGTCAGTAAAGTGATTCTCGAGTATTGAACGATTCGTTCACGAATCGAACATCACTACTGCCAGCTCAAGCTCGACACAGCTGCTGTAACATAAGACTGACATCCAGCTAACCACAGCTAAAAAGATATTTAGAGAAAACTTACCGTTTCCTCAGGTTACACGAATTGAGTTGTTTCATGCTGAAAAGTTGTTGTTTTGGCTCTCACTGAAGACACCGACATGGCTACATCTTATTGGTGAAAAAATTACCGGAAACTCCACTGACGGCATGTTATCTAATGTGTTAAACGTTTTTTTTTTTTTAAAGTAACGAGTCAAATTTTGCAAATGTAGCAGAGTAAAAGTACCGTTTCTTCTTCATAATTGTACTCAAGTAAAAGTAAAAAGTATCGTGCAAAAAAGGTACTTAAAAAGTTTTTGTTTTTTTTTAAACTTACTCAAGTAAATGTAACGGAGTAAACGTAGCTCTTACTACCCACCTCTGCTTGTAGCTAACTCCGTTTTATCCATCTGTCTCTGGTTAACAATAACTGGACCTAGGCAAGCTGAGAGGCCAGCAGATTTCTTTCTGGGGGATAAACCTACAAATAAGACAAGTGCGTATACAAAGATAAGCAACACTGAGTAGTCTTCACCTTCTCCAGATGAAACAACTAGTATTCCATTTGGGAGCCCTTGTGACAGTGATGGACACTGTTGTTGTTCTAAAGACAATAAAGTACACCACATTTAGACTATAGAGAAAAGAACAACACCAGTTTGGAAAATCTGACAAATTTGTATTTGGAGAACAACAGACAATCGTAATATTGTCAAAATATTATTCTCAGATACTAACCAGTATTAAAATTTAACAGATATCAGATTAGATACTTTTTCATAACACAATCAATACCAATAGTGCTGTCTTTGCTTCCTCCAGGTGAGACAAATACAACACTGTGTAGACAGTCAGGCACACAGCACCTCCTCTCACTAACAGTAGTTGGCATTCACAATTATGAACAACACTTTAGAAGGAATTTTGAGAAGTCAGTAAAGCTCCTGTTTGAACAAGAAGTTCTTAACAGTTGTTATAAATGTTTACCTGGCCAGGATACAAATTAATGTTAGCCGCTTAACTATTAGAGGTTACCATGTAGCCACAAACTCAGGGAACACAAGCTAATGTACTCTTAATGCCAGTGCCAAGCCCGAATAATTGGGGGGACTGTGTCAGGAAGCCTATCCAGCATAAAATCTTTGATAAATCAAGCGCTCATCTGCTGTGGCAACCACTGAAAAACAAAAATAATAATAATAATAAGAAAATAAGAAAGCCTTTATTAGTCCGAGAGTGGTTTTTATTTTGTTTGTTTTGGTTTGTTTTTTGGTTTGTTTATTGGCACTATAATAACTGAATTAAAAATTATATATATATATAATATACACACTTTACTAGTTTCTTAACATATTTCTGGTCTACACCAGTCACCTTTAAAATAGTGTTGTGACAGATTTATTATTATTATCATCATCATCATCCTCATTATTATTTTTGTATTGCTTTCAGCTTCTTCTTTTTTAAAAAAAAAAGCAACTTCTTATTGGATGCTGCACAGTGGAAAAAAAAGATAGATAGATATAGCTCTCTCTCTCTCTCTCTCTCTCTCTCTCTCTCTCTCTCTCTCTCTCTCTCTCTCTCTCTCTCTATATATATATATATATATATATAGAGCGTACTCACACGTGCCTGAACATTTTCCCAGTGGGAACATGGAGAACACGCAAGCATTTTTCAGGTATGCGCACGAAGTCACCAAGACGCATCCATAAAAAAGGAGGGGTGGTGGCGGGGGGGCGTAAAAGCGTGCCAGCACTGTACACTGTGGGCTCATGTGCACGATTGAGTCAAATGCATTCAGAACTAGGTACAGTCCCAAAATCTATTTTTAATTGAAACATACAAACAGCTTGAGAAGCAAACTGGCAGCTTTGTAAACTGCTACTAAATGATTAACTGATTATTGACTGCAGAATCCGAAGCTCCAACATGTTCCCATAGATCACAAAAACGTTATCAATTACATGCGACATACTTTGTAGCTACATTTACAGAAAATTTAAATGTAATGTAATTAAAATTTACCTGCCAAATATCACCGGTAAATCTTCAGGAATCTTTTTTATCCTAGTAAGAAGAGGTTTTTTCGTCAGCTTCGCAACTCAGCCAGTTGTCTTGTGTCTCCAGCAGTTAGTAACATCACATTAAACCTGTTCAGTCAAATTCCTCCACTGAGTTTCGATCCAGCATCCGCAAACAAAAAAGTGATGTGAAAATTCACCTTTTCCTCCGTGTCTTTAGTTAGAGATCAGCGCTGATCATAGGTCTGTCAGAGAAATTGTCATGTCTTCAGGTTAATATCAACCCTGATCGCCTGCAAGTGTAGGTTCGACTCACACGGGAAAATCCCAGGACCCTCCCTCTCCAGTCCTGATTGGTCTCATATCAAAGTGTCCGACAATTCAGAGAATGGACCTTATAAGAGCAGCCGGTTGCGTCCACAAGAGAGAAGCGCATGCTTTTCTTCGCCTCACGCAGCTCTCCAAAGTGCAGTGTGCGGCTGGCCTACGTCACAGAAAACACTGGCGGCTCTCGTGCTCGTCACACGAAGCTGATGAGAGTTTCATGTCAAGCTCCCCCTAACAGAACCAGTGACAGACTTGTGCAGGGACTGCACGATCCTGGACCAAACTGAAATGATGTCAGTCACATCATAGAAGAGAAGAAAAGAAGCCCGACTGGTGCTGTCACACATAAGGTTAATAAGCTAAGAGAATACTGCACAGGTAGAGGGGTTTCCGAAGTTAAAGCAGCAGAGATGGAGAAAAGACGCCACCTAGCGGACACAAGTCGTAGTTACAACTAGATGCCGGTTCTCCGATGTCAATTCATTATGTCTATAATAAATAAAATCACAATAGTCACTTTAAGGTACGTTACACTAGAAGATAAAGAGACAATTAGATCCTATTACTGTGGGAAGGCGATGGTGTGAAGGAACCTCTTAACAGAAAGTAACAGAACCAGGCTCAGAGAGGGAGCCATTTGCCCCGACTGGCTGGGACTGAGTGGAAAGAGAAGAGAAAATGAGTTCATAGAGAACAAAACACAAAATATGGAAATGAAGATAAAGTATATATACAACTTCAAAATAGGAAAGGAGTTTTGTCTTTTGTTTTTTAAGTATTGCTATTTAAAAAACAAACAAAAAACATTTCATCCACCAGAAACAGTTATAAACTTGGCACCTAAAACCTGGTTTTAAAAATGTGTGTCTGCAGGCATCGAAATGCAAAATGCATGCAGACAAAAACATACAAAATCCAATTTTTAATTATTCCATGCAGGACAACATTTGTTTATGTTTTCTCTTCAGTTTGTTTGTTTGGGGTTTTTTTGCTGTTTGTTGTGGGGGAGAGGTGTTTATTTGCTACAAGAACACATACATAATGTCAGCTGTTTGCAAACAAACACACAGATCTCTGGATTTCTTAATGAAATGAAATGCAGTGAGTAAAAAGTAACACTATAACTAAAAAGCCTCTTAGGAAGGTTTTTGTTATGATCACCTGCATCTTGTTTTTTATGATCATAATGGTGTATAGAATTTGGTTGTAATCTACCTGCAACAAAACTAGCTGGACATAAAATATAACTCTGTGCGCCACAATTCATTTTGCCTGCCAGGACAAAAAGTAATACATGATGATGCCAATCATTTGCTGAAAACAAGACCAATAGTTTTTGCTCTTGTTTTGCTCCTACAGTGTTTCCAATCATGAAACAAATTTAAATATTAGACAAAGCTAACACAAGTAAACACAAAATGCAGTTTCTAAATGAAGGTGTTTATTATTAATTGGGGAAAAAATCCAAACCTACATGGCCGTGTGTGCAAAAGGAATGATTTGATATCCTCGTGTCGGTGCTGGATTGGCAGACAGAGGCGGTTTCTCGCAAGTTAAGTAGATCTTTTTTAAGGCGGTTTTTTCCAAAGTCGCAAAAGTATGACGTCACAACAATTTGATTGGTCACTTGCAATGTAGAACCTTGAACCAACATTTATTATGATGATGTGGGAACAACACCGACACGAGGATATCAAATCGTGTGAGTGAACACCATCCCCACAGACACAGCGGCCAGGCAAGCAGAAGAACAGCACCTCAAGAAGAGTAAATGTGGTTATTCCAGCTGGACTTTTGTCAAAGCTGGGAAGGCACCAAAAGAAAGCTCCAGCCGATCCAGGAGAAAAGGACAACCGCTGCCTAAGCAAAAACCTGTAGTGATCCCATGTGTGTCAGGAGTATCGGAGCAGTTGTTTTCTAAACGCCCTGTATCTATGGCTTTTAAACCCCAAAACACACTGCGCCAAAAATTGGTCCACCCCAAGGATCGGGTCCCCCGACACAAACAGAGTAACATAGTTTACGCTGTTAAATGCCAGGAGGATTGTCAGGATTTATACATCGGGGAAACAAAACAACCTCTGGCAAAGCGGATGGCACAACACAGAAGAGCTACCTCGTCAGGCCAGGACTCTGCAGTCTATTCACACCTACAGGCCCGTGGACACTCTTTCAATGATGAGGATGTACACATCTTGGACAGGGAGGAACGCTGGTTTGAGCGCGGAGTCAAGGAGGCCATTTACGTGAAAAGGGAAAGACCATCTCTGAATCGAGGAGGGGAGAGTTTGCTGGAGAGTCGGCGCAGTGGCAGGATGCCTGCTGTGTTGCCTGGGATTACTCCTTATCCCCTACCCAACCCCGTTGCTGGTCACGTGCTCTATAATGTTGTACTGTGGACATTTATGTGCTTTCTGTGCAGAGGAGTTTTTTAGGAGCCTGTTCGCATCCTGTCCTCATATAGCCCAGCATGAGTAGAGGTCTCTTTTTTTCCTCTTGTACTTTTCCCATTGTAGTGTACATTTCAGTGGTTTTTCTGTAATGCAACCGTTCTCTGACTTGTGTCCCCATGTGATGTCTGTGTTGTGTGTGTAAGGTCGGGGGGCGGGTTCATTTCACTGCAGGGCAACCTGCCACTGCATGTGGTGAATAAAATTTGATGAACTTGATGAACTTGAACTTGATGAACTATGAACTACTTAAATATAGTAACGGTGTATTTGTACTTTGTTACACTCTACATTCATTCATATTTTAATTGTCCCTATAGATATTGACAGTTAACCATGTCATGTAATGATCAAACCTTTTAATTTAGCCTTTATTTGTTATTAACATTTTAATACACTTTACAAACACAGGCCAACATATTTATTTTTCACAAACAACTTTTTTCCAGAGATCCCCAAAGGACAACTACTGCAGACATGATGTATAGAATTTGATGCTGGAAATTAAACTTATAGTCAGTCTGAATGCACAGTTTTCAGTAGTACATTTTTATGTGTACTGATGTGCTTTCAGTATTTTATTGCTTCTTTTCCTAAAGGAATGGTTTGAAAAATTTCTTCACCACTTGTCATTTTCACTAATAATTTTTTGTAATATATTAGATATTTATTTAATTATAGTAGTAAAAACATTTTAGAATTCATCAGTCAAAAAGCAGTGCACCTTATCCAGTTTATCCTGTTAAATCGGTATAGTGCAGGAAGATATTTTGGTTTGTGTGAGTATTTGGTGGGGGAACAATTGTCTCTGCTTGTCTTTCTGTAAAAGTAGTTTATGATTTAATGATCATATGAAGTGGCAGCTTCCTACTACAAAAGCCATTACACCCGTTAACTATTTCTATTAAGAAGACATTTTTAATAAGTAATATTGAAACTGAATCCAAAGGTCATAATCAATATCTTCATAGCAATGCATTATATACTGATTGCCACAGAAGAGCTTCCATTGTCGTCTCACCTAACTATGTCTTTAGCCAAATATTTTCATCTTGGATTGACTTTGGAACTCATGTCATCATCTTGACTACAGGTGAGAAAATGAGGTAGGCTTTCTGCCACCATACAGATTCTCTCTGAGAAAAACCACCATCTTTTTCCAGGCATCCTCCTGAGCTCGAGAATGTTCCACCGTTTGTCCACCCCACAGACACATCACTGCAAAAACAAAACAGACATCAGGACTCCCCAAAAAACTGCTGTTACCAAAACTGGTACCGCAAGAAATTTACTGATAATTTGCATGTGTAGTCCAGAGTTTTTTTCACAATCATTTTCTTGCCACAAAATTACCTGAACATCAACGTTAAATAACATTCATTTCTCAAACATGCCAAAATGTGGACCCCTCTGGTCCTCAAAGAACAACTGAGACAGTCTACAACCTTGCAGTGTGAAAGTGAACCTACCCTTCTCTTCTATTTCAACAGTTTTGAAGGTGCTAGATCTGGCATGTGGTGTGTAGGGCGGTTCGATCAAGTGACCTGCATTTGGGTATGACAGGACAGTGAGCAGATGACTGTTCCCCGCTCGTGCCATCATTTCCTTAATCTGGAAAACATGAAAGTAAAACGTTCTTATATTTTTGAAATGGTTTTGTTGTGTCTTTTTTATGTGAAGCCCTTTAGTTGTCACATAATTTATTCTTTACAGACACAAACTTGAAAACATTTTCTCTAAAAAAATCATGTTGATACTTACTAGCCAGAGAACTCACAAAATTATGTCTAATGATCTTCAATAAGTTATTACCCATCCCAAATGTAATGCACCAAAAACATGAGAAATTTCGATTTGAATTTTATAGTTTTGATCCCCTTTACCCCCTATATGCTTTATTTTCTGTTTTATTTAGTATTTTCAAATATATTTTTGAGATTTTTGTGAAGTGAAATATTGTTCCAATTGGATGTTGCAGGCAATTATATATTTAACTGACAATCCAGGAACGGGAGGATAACGCAAGTGATGTACCAGTACCGAGTGACTAAACTGCTGGGGGATGGATCTGAAATGCCATAGAAATGCAGCACGTCCTAACCTCTCTACTTTTGGTAAAGGTAATGAAGGAGCAGGGAGTGGCAACCAGCAGGGCTATGACCTCCTTCTGGATAGCAAAGCACTGCCCTCTGGCTATCTTAGGTAGAAAACCATGGCTGTCTACTTAACCCTTGTGTGGTGTTCGTATTTTTGTTACTCAGCCAGTGTTCATGGGTCTGGTGGACCCGCTAGAGTTTTGGCTTTCCAA